>NW_026517420.1:0-126917 GCF_026319265.1 Colletotrichum chrysophilum | reverse complement strand
GGCTCGCATGACTTATGGGCAACTTGAACCTGGGTTGTGCCTCTGATTGGTCGAGATGGTCCATGGCAAGGGTCGCTTAGTCATAATCACGGGACCCGTGGATCTTTACAGGCACGGGTACCCGTGAACCTATTGGGAGCCAGGTAGGTAGGCAGCCTTATGTAAGCATCCAATTGCCGCCGGTTCCTGCACCCCGCGATCGGATTTCGGACAGGTGCCCGTCTGCAGGCGCTACAGAAGCCAGTCAGCCGGGTGCGCCCCCCTAAAGGCGTCAGGTCCACTGAGCAGCAACGGCCCTGTGCTGTGAGGCGAACGGCGAACGCGCTGCAGACTCGTGTCAGCGTCCGAAGCGGCTCCCAGGCGGTCCCTGGACGGATTGCGGTAGAAGGGCAGATAGGCACCGAGTGGTGCAGGGAAGGGCCCACTTGGGGGTCGAGCACGACATCATTCGCGGCGGTGGTATGCGACAGGAGTGGCCGAGTGACCTGCTGACGTGCGAAATCGTGACTCCGACTCACCACCAACAAGCAGCAAAACACCCAAGTCGCCTCCTCCTCCAAGTGCCGTTGCGTTGCCGTGCCTGGCTGCTTGCTACCCTCCATCTCGATTTCGATTGCCCGTCGGTCGGCCTTTCCCCAGTCAGCGCCCTTCCCGAGGCATCTCCTTCTCGGCTTCCCGTCTCCACGTCATGTTCCTGACTCCTCCTCTCTGCCCTCTTCACTGATCCGTTCCATCTTCTCTCCTTCCTCGTCGTTCTACAATCCATTCCGTTGCGTGGTCTGGTCCGGTTCTCCTGTCCTGCATTTTCGGAGGAGGAGGAAGAGCGGCTGTTTTGTTTCTTCCATTCAATCAACCCTCCTCAGTCTGTCACCCTCCCGACCGCCGACGCCGGCGCCTCTCCAATCGCACTCTCTCACCACCGCCGACATCCCAAGTCCGGAAGCTTGATCCATCATCATGGCGCGCGCCTCGAGCCCGCCGACCCCGTCCGATGACCGGACCCTCGTCGCAGCGCCTCCCGACGACGACGATGCCTCCTCTACCATCAGCCGCCTGAGCTCCCGCTCGTCCCTCGATCTCCTCCACCGAAGCTCCTCCCACCGCCGCCGAAGCCGCCGCTCCGCGAACACCTGGAGAGCAGTCTCCTTCGTCGCCGCCCTCGTCTCCGCCCTCTGCGCCGGCTCCATCACCGTCTTCTCCATGTATGGCCACATCTTCCAAGAGCGCCTGCACTACACCCAGTTCCAGGTCAACGGCCTGGCCATCAGCAGCTCCATCGCCCTCTACCTGCCCGTCTCCATCCTCGGATACATCTGCGACCGCGTCGGTACTCCGCCGCTGTCGTTGTTGGCCGCGATACTGTTTGGTGGAGGCTACGCTATTGCTGCGGGAACATACCGCCAGCTGGAGGATGAGAACTTCGGCGGCCTGCGCGACATGGCCGGAAGGCGCATCTCGGGCGGCCCCGATTGGACGTATCCCCTGATGATCTTTGCGTTCGTCTGCGTCGGTGTCGGTACGTGCTCCATGTACCTCGCCGCCGTCGCAACCTGTGCGAAGAACTTTGGCAAGGGCAAGCATCGCGGACTGGCTCTGGCGGTGCCCATTGCTGCGTTTGGACTGAGTGGCATGTGGCTCAGCCAGCTTGGCAGCCGTGTCTTCTACGAGAAGCTGCCGGACGGATCAGCTGGGGACCTGGACGTATTCCACTTCTTCGTCTTCCTCTCCATCCTCTTGCTGGTTGTTGGAATCGTTGGCTCCTTTACTCTAAAGGTTGTGGACGAGGAGGAGATCATCGAGGAAGCTGTCGAGGAGCTCGAGAGAAGCGGCCTCTTGGAGCGCAGCACGTCATTCCTGAGTGCTCGCAGCGGCGGCAGAGGATACGGCGCGATTTCTCAGATTGCCGACGAAGAGGATGGTGGAGCTCTTGGGTCGGTTGAGGACGATGCGAAGCTGAAGAAGAAGCTAGTCCTTAATGCCGAGACAAGAAGCTTCCTCACGGACCGCACCATGTGGTACTTTGCCCTAGGCTTCCTGCTGATGATTGGACCCGGCGAGGCCTTTATCAACAACCTTGGCACCGTCATTGGCACGTTGTACCCGCCTACACGGCAATACGTTGGTCCCCCGACGTCAGCGGCCACCCATGTGTCCATCGTCGGTATCACCAGCACCGTCGCACGACTGGCGACGGGCACTTTGACAGATCTTCTCGCCCCGTCTCCCCAGACACAGCATCTGCAGGTGTCCTCGAGCCCACCGTACATTCGCGGCAGACTAGCCATTTCCCGCGTTGCGTTCCTCCTCTTCTTCGCAATCATCCTATCGCTGGGTCTTGTCGCCCTGGCTTCCGGCTTCATCCAGGAGCACGGCGAACGCTTCTGGATTGTCTCCGGCCTTGTCGGCTCTGGTTACGGAGCCGTCTTCAGCCTGACGCCCATCATCATCACGGTCATTTGGGGTGTTGAGAACTTTGCCACCAACTGGGGCATCGTCGCCATGTTCCCGGCCCTGGGTTCGACAATTTGGAGTCTGGTCTACTCGGCCATATACCAGTCCGGCGCTACAAAGTCGCCTTCAACCGGAGAGGGCGGAGACGTCTTTTGCTACGGCATGCAGTGCTATGCCTCGACATTCTGGGCCATGGCTGTCACCGTCTGGGTGGCCTGCGGCATGGTCCTCTACGCCTGGAAGGGCAAGAACGGATGGGTTCAACGGGGCATTGTTATCTAAACCTACATTATCTACATATCCACAGCAGACAGATCAAGCATGCACACCGGCGTTCAGGAAACGGGAGGAACGGTCTTGGGTAGGGCGCATCATATCTATCGCCATGATTTCATTGGGTATATATCGCATAAAGTCATAATATTTCGGGCCAGTCCTGTTTTGCCTCTTGTGATCGCTACCATTCTCTTGCATCCGCACACCGTGCTCTCTCCCTCATAGCATCAACAGCGCAATGAGGGTGGCGGCTCCCATCACCAGCCCCGCCATCAGGGGCGTGCTCCGCGCTGCCGTGCTCTCCCTCTCAAATTCGCTCATCGTCTTCATGCAGATCCACTGCGAATACAGCAGCTTGTCGAACAGTACGCTCATCACCGGCGTGTACCCGTTCAACCCGCCCGTCGGCGTCGTCGTCCCGCCGTCCTCGTCGAGGATCAGCTCCACGTCCGTCAGCTTCATCAAGTCGTACGCCGCCGGCAGCGTGGGGTGACAGCCGTTGTTCGCGCCAGCGTCCTGCGCCGGCGTATCCGGGGCGTCGGGCCCGATGATCTCCGCCCCGGTAATGTTCACCGCGCCCGCGATCAGGTTGCAGTGGAAGTTCTTGTCCGTCCGCGTGCGCTCCTCGAGGTACATGGCGACCTCCTGGCAGCGCGGCAGGTCCTCGTCCTTGGCGTGCTCCGCGCGGAAGTCGTCGACGTAGCCCGTGATCTCGTCCATGCAGCTCTGCTGCAGCCACGAGGAGCAGTCGGTCGTCTCGTCGTCCTTGACCTCGTGCGCGATCGGCAGCGTCTGGAAGAGGTGCTGGAAGATGAGCGCGCAGCCCTTGGGGTACTTTGGCGACGAGAGGTTCAGGCCGGCGGGCGCGCCGAGGTAGTACGACTGCGTGTAGACCTGCTTCTTCATCCAGTTGGAGGAGGAGGACGTGGCGGGGCCGTTGTGCAGGGTGGCTACCGTCACTGACAGCTTGCGGATGTCGGTGATGTTGTTGTCGTCGATGGGGATGTCGAGGACCTCCGGGGCGATGCCGACGCGGCGCAGGACGGAACCGCCGAGGGTGCAGTTGGACTCGCCGACGAGGTCGTGCACGGCGCCGGCCGGGCAGCCCACGTCGGCGCAGCCCTTGAGGGCGACCTCGGTGAGGATGGGGACCGTTGCGAGGGCGGGCCGGACGCCGCTCCCGGGACCGATCCCCGCGGCGAGGAGGGACCCCATGAGGGGGAGCGGTCTCATTGTTGGTTCTCCCCCGGTCCCTTTTGTGTGATGTTTGGTGGTTGTGCCTTGTTGTTCCTTGAAGTTGCTTAAGGCCAAGACTTTTTTCTTGCCGCGTTCGCGAGGCGAAAGCCAAGACAGCCGAGCCGTGGAAACCGATGACACACGGTTTACTCTTTTCTTCACTGCGGCCGATTGGGCGAGGCGGCAGCAGGCGCCTTTCGCGTCTCACGGCGCGCGGCCGTGGTATGAGTGAGTGCGTTGGTTAGGTACGGATAGGTAAGAGTGCGTAAAGAGGTGGTAATGTCTTGGGTGCGTCTGGGGTGGCCCGGAAAAGACGGCAGCACGGCGCAGGAGGAAAAGGCTCGTCGCGCAGATGTGAGCGGCCAGCGGCGCGGCGGCGGTGGGGATCTTTGGGGGGTGAAAGACAGCTCTCACTCGAGGCTTTGCGGGACGGCGGATCCGACCATGCTACTCTCTGTGCCTATGACGTTTTTTCGTTTCGTTTCTTTCCAGGGGGTGGGTTGTTTTGGTGTTGAGGTTTCGTTGCTGGCCGATTTCCAGCTTCATCAGGAAGAGTGTGAAGAAGAGAGTCGTGTGCGGGGGTGGACTGGCCTTTTTTTCTTTTTTCTCCCTCACTCACTCACTCCAGCGGCTGCGGATTACATCAACACACACACGGCGGCAGGCACTCGGGCGAGCGAAAAGAATACCGTCGAGGATGGGGTCGCGTGGTGCGAAATGATAGGCGACTGGGCGTGGGTTTTCTTGGCGCTTTCTTGGCATTGCTCACCGATCCTTTGCTTGAGAGGGACTTGATTAGCTAAGGTTGCTGCTGTTGCTGTTGGTTGTGTCCAGTTCCATGAATATGGCCGTGGCTTTTGGGTTTGATTAAGGACATTGCGGTTGATGCGAAAGTGAGAGTGAGAGTAGATGTTGAGATGACATATGCATCGAGCAATGATAAGGTTTGTTGGTGAACGGTGTTGTTTTAAGCATGAACTGCATCTCGACTTTGGGTTTCGTCAAAGAGTGCCGGGCGGCGGGAGGGATTTTGGTACACGATTAGGAGAGCTTTAAGGTATGACTAAGGTCGTTAATTGTTAGGTTCGTTCGATAGCAGTCCGGGACGGCTTCCGGCGAGGGTGGTTTGGCAGGGGTCTCCCTTGTTCGGGGAGGATGGGAACATGCAAACAAGCTTCAATCTCGAGCAAGAGATCTCTGTGCTTCCCCGTGTTTGCTTCTCCATGGTTCGCGAACCATGCTCTGTCTGTTTCGCGGACTAAACCCACCCACCAGTTGAGAACCATTTGAGAAACAATTAGTATGACTGTTCGGCTAAGAGAGGATTGAAATGGGGCTGGCCGGTGTTCACCGTCTGACGACTCGGGCGGAGCCAGTTCATCAGGGAGGCTGTGCAAGGAAACAAGAAGCCAATGGAATCCAGCAGACCCGCGCGCCCTGGATTGTACAAGCCACGAACTGTGCAGCAGTCATGTACGCACCGCGTAAACACGCAGACGCGAGTTATCACGCATCACTTTGCTATAGACACCGACTGTCCTTGAGGTATGTTGTTGCAGGCAATTCGGCTGCCTTTTCAAGGCAATCGCACGAAACTTGGTCGAGTCCAGCTTGGCTCCCTCCCTGCGCCCATGACGCCCATCCGCTGCATATCAGCTTGTTCATCCAGGCTGTACTCATAAAGGTGGCGACGCCCCGCCGGCCAGCACATCCTGAGGAAAGCAATTTATCGACTTTGAATTCAGTCAGTCTCTGTACAGCCCACGCCAAGAAAAGCTCAATTCAATAATCCACTCCGGCATGAACATAGCTATCGTCAACCATGAATCGAATACCGAAGCGTCATGGGGGCCTCCTCCGCATGCCCACGGCAGCGGCGATGATGGGACGCCGCCGCCGCCGCTGAAGGCACAGCTGGAAGCGGCCATGTGCACGACCCTCCCTCTCGGCGCCGCCGACCCCGCGAGGTCCTTCCTGCCGAACGACGAGCTCCACAGGCTGGTCACCCCCGCATCGGCGCTCCGGACGCTACGGGAATGCGCGCCCGGCTTCACGGAGGAGATCCGGAGCATCTTCGCCGAGACCATATTTACCAAATCGCCGCAAGTGGTCAAATCCTTTGCGATCCTGGTCCTAATTGGTCGCGCCGATGCGATCTTCAAGTTTATGGACCTCTCCATCAGCGACGGCGATCTGCCATTGGGGCCGACTGCTGAGAGCAGCACGGTCGTCGGGTCGTTGAGCGCCCCCAAGTGCTTCGACCTCAAGCTTGCGGGGCTCAATCATGATGATGTCGTAGCGTTCGAGGAGATGCAGTGGAGGGTCTGCGTGCCTGTTATAGAGGAGCTGGGCGTTGAGGGTGAGCCCTCCCGCTTCCACCAGAAGACTATTCTGCCGTTTATCTGGGATGGGCCCGTGGCGCCGGTCATACAGCAAGGCGGCCATTCTAGAGTCTACCAAGTTCGCATTCACCCGGCGCATCACCGTTTCGGTGCATCAGAGGTATCACAGTCCGTTCCCCGACCAGTGTTTTCATCGTCGCTAACAGCAGAACCAGAATCACACCCCCTTCGCCGTCAAACAACTCAAATCCCCCTCCCACAGAGCCTTCTCCCACGAGGTCTCAAATCTTAGGAACTTCGGCGACGCCCCCAACATCATCAAGCTCCTCACAGCCTTCAAACACGGCCCGACGCCATACCTCGTCCTCCCCTGGGCCGGCCCCGACCTCCAGTCCCTCTGGACGCAGACCGACGGCCCTGCGGACGAGGAGCACGCGATCCTTACGGCGAAGCAGATGCTCGGCGTCGCGGAGGCTCTCAAAGCGATCCACTACTTCCGCGTCAAGAACCGCAGCCGCGGTAAACCCACCACCAACGACGCCGCAGCCGGCAACGGCTACCATGCAGATCTCAAGCCGGAGAACATCCTCGTCATGGACGACCGGTGGACCATCACTGATTTCGGGCTCTCATCCGCCGCGCCTACGGACAGGCCGCTGGGCTGCTCGCCGACGTACCGCGCACCGGAGCATGATGTCGGGAAGTTTGACGGGCAGAAGGCGGATATCTGGTCGCTTGGGTGCGTGATGAGCGTCGCGGCGACGTGGATGGCGCTCGGGAGGAAAGGTGTGCGAAACTTTCGCGCGAAACGGGCTCTACGTAGCGATGCTGCGTCGCGGGAGAATGGCAAGGTCGATGATGCCTTCTTCGAGGCTCGGGACAGGAAGAAGGGCAACGGGTTGAGGGTTAAGCCTGCTGTGACGCACGTAAGTCTGGGCTTTGATGCTTTCGCAGAGAACGCTTTTTGCTAACAGGATGCAGTGGATCGATAAGCTTCACCAGTCTCCCACCGCCACCCCCTTCATCCACGACCTCCTCGACCTTGTGAAGAACGACATGCTCGAGGTGGACGGGGAGAAGCGCATCGCTAGCGACCAGCTCGTGGACAGGCTGCGGGAGATGCATCGCAAGTGCTCCGAAGAGCCGGGCTACGCGAAGACCAACCCAATGGCGCCGAAGAGAATCGTAGTGCCCAAGATTACTGACCATGTAGAGGCTCCACGGTCCATCAGCGTGAACATGGTTCAGCTGCCCAGCCCGAGCACATATAAATATTCGACCCATAACACGTGGCCGCTGGAAACCCACCAGCTGGCCTCGCAGAGCTTCGATCCGGAACCGGACGGGCGGTCTTCGACATGGACCTATGCGGCGGCGCCTGAGCAGCCCTTTGGCAGTTCAAGTCTCGGACTCGGCAGCAACGTGGCATTGGCGGATCCGGTGTCCCATACCATCCCAATGGCCAGCCCCAAATTTCCACGCCGTAAAAGGCGGCGAGACGCGGAATTGAGGTCGCCGGCTCAAAGCAAGCGCCAAAAGTCCGCGTCACCTACGTCTCCCAACGACAGAACCTCAGGAGAGCTCTTTGCTTGTCCCTACTTTAAGCATGACCAGGAGAAGTACGGCACCAAGGAGTGGAACTCGTGCGGTGGTCCCGGATGGGAGATTCACAGATTAAAGTAAGACGGACCAACTCTTTTCGTGCGTCGCCCTGAAGCTAATGGTGATATTACTAGGGAGCACCTGAAGCGTGTGCACAGGGTCGAAGGTCACAGGTGCAACTGCTGTCTACATCGATTTCCCAGCCTGAAAGGGCTGGCTGAGCATCAGCGTTCCGAAGTCCGCTGTGTCAAACAGGAGGACACAGGAGATGACAGCATCGACGAGACGCAGTGGGGAAAGATCCAGGAGAGGAACCGGGGAATGAAAGGCGCCGCCAAGTGGGAGGAGATCTACAAGACTATCTTCCCCTTGGATGCCGTCCCGTCTCCTTGTAAGTTCACCAGGAGAGCGGCTACGAGATCTGGCTGTGTTACTGATTGTTTCCCTGCTCCCTAGATCGTGATGAACCGACAAGTGACTTGACTCTTGCCGCCTTCCGGAACTTCCTGGAGAACAACATGCGGCAACAGATCAGTCATGCGGGGCAGGTCAGATGCCAGAACGGGCTGGACTTGCTCACTGAATTCGAATTGGCCAGATCTTTATCTAATTCAACAACTACATCCGAGGTTCCCTCCCTCGTTGTTGATGACAGCCGTTGTGACACAGGCATGACCATGTCAAGCTTCGAGTCACCTGCGTTCACGGAGACATCGCCGTCCATCATCGGCTTCGGTGCTGAGGACGTCGGGTTCGGCATGTCTCCTTGTGCTCCAGAAATGCAGCAACACCTGTCATTCGGACACGACTTTCCGCTATTTCCAGCATCACCGCATGTCGATATGGGGGCGAGCTGGCAAGCGCCGTTTTTCACTTCAATACCGGGTCCGACGTTTGATGAGTCTAGGCTGTACCCTGATCTGTCCCTAGGTCCGTAATGAAGACGGGAGAGAGGTTGTCGTAAGAATAGACTGTTTCGTGGCAGGCAACTTCCGATATGGACGAAGCAAGTAACAGAGAAGAACTTGGTTCGAACGATCTTGACATTCTTGGGCAAGGTGAGAGATAACAGCAATCAGAGTAATACGGTGTCAAAGCAGGGACACAGGCAGTGCAGCATGAACACAAAAAAGCATTCTTATACCAGTCTCACATGTAATCTCAATATAAAAGAATCCCCATTTGTAATAACATCTCCCCTAT
This sequence comes from Colletotrichum chrysophilum, assembly GCF_026319265.1. Classification (NCBI taxonomy): domain Eukaryota; kingdom Fungi; phylum Ascomycota; class Sordariomycetes; order Glomerellales; family Glomerellaceae; genus Colletotrichum; species Colletotrichum chrysophilum. The sequence continues at coordinate 117,807 of NW_026517420.1, read as the reverse complement.
GTCCATCTATTCGCCAATATTAAATGATAGCCACGACTTGTTCCCAGAGGCCCGATCGACGTAACTCGCTATTGTCGGGTGCTGTTTGAAACAGCATCGCAACCAAGATGCAGCGATATATAACCAGATCGTCGATCGTCTTAGTCGACTGGTCTTCCCCTGCAACCTGGGCGGGCCGCCATTTCCGGTACGTCTGATCAAGCCCCAGTTCAACCACTTTGGCCAGCCTGTTCAAGAGTTGATGAGTGTTGAACAGCTCCCATTCTTTGTTGTACACGGTACACACAAGACGCTTCAGCTCTGAATCGAATGGCTTCCACTGTGAAGCCAAAGGTGCCAGCGTCTCACCAGGACCTTCTGAGGCGTTTCGCTTGGGTTCGTCAGCGGCACTGATCGAAAGGCTCTTGCGATCACAGCTCCGTTGAATATTCCAGCTTCGATGAGCTTCATTCAGAGTTCCATCAGTAAGGCCCAAAGATTTCAGAAAGTCGTCCAGCCATCGAATCGTGCGGGAATGGTGGTTCCAGATGTTACCCTTTCCGGTGTTGGACGTTGAATGAATCATGTCTTCTTTCTCAGATGCGATGTTGGCCGCCAGCATCAATGTGATGGTCGTGTTACAAACGAGAATCGCGCGAGACTCGATGTGTGCTCTTGGTTGACCAAGAAACCAACGATCCAGCAGCTCTAGTTGTATAAGCATGATGTATCTCAAGTAGGACCGGGCTTCTGGGGAATAGTCGACAAACCACGTGCGGAATGTATCAGCGTTGTGGAGCATCTTCAGACAGAGATGAAGAACAACTTTGAAGACGATTACTTTTGGCGTCTCGCTGTCACCGCGCTTCAACTGCTGGTCCACGTCGTTCCGGACTCGCTCGACGTGTTCGTCGTAGCTCTTTCCATTGATGAGCCCGATTTCAGCCATGCCGGTTTTGAGCCACTGGACACCCCCCCAGCCCGGAGGCTTCAGTGACAAAGGCCAGTCAGACATGTCATCGCCTCTGACATCTTCGCTTGTAACCTCTGTCCAGTAGTGTCCGTTCAGAGCAAGTGTCGTGAGTGGAGGCTTCTTGCTGAGAGAATCCGTTGGAAATAAAGCAGGAACATGTCGCGGTGTGCTAGCCAAAAACAACCCAACAACTGGCATGTATTGCTCTTGAGAAAGCTCTCCGTAGTCCAAAATGAACGATTCTTGGATGCTGGAGGCGTTCATCTGTTCTTTCGATACAGCCAGCATGAACTTCAGTGTCTGGACACGATGTTGTCCGTTCAACAAATTCAAAGCCGTAAAGGGCGGGTCGTTCTCGCGGGCAGGAGGTGCCGTCTGAAACAGCGATTGTTTACCGGTCTCTATGGTTCCACGTGCATGGAGTATGGCCACTCGGAGTTGTGACAGGCTGCGAACTGTTTGAAAATCTTCTTGGCGGGTCTTCTGCCAAGAGGCTTTCTTGCCTCTTGTCGTCTGATTGTAAAGCCAGTTGGCCCCAAGGTCGCCGAGGATAAGGCAAGGATCTTCCTTGACTTTGTTCTTCTTGCTGTACTGCCAGTACGCCCCTAGAACTCCGAGTATAGGATGTTGGCGAAAGTCAAATTGGAAGCCATGCCCGAAGATGACAGGATACTCCGACTGCTTATTGATGGTCCAGGTTGCCCCTCCCTGTGTTGTCGAGGCAGCTGTGACAATAACACCAATCTGTGCGTAGGCCGGAGCAGCCACAAGGTCGCTCGGTAGGTAGTCAGCAGTAACCCGCCGTGTGCCCTGGTCATCCCGAGGTTCAATTTTGTCAAGACCGACTTTCTGAAAAAAGTCGATCCACGTCGCAGCGGGCATCTCCTTCGAGCGGGAAGATGAGGTCTTCCATGGAAACATCGCGCGGAATATTGTGACCAAAGCGGACCTAACGTCGTCCGGGTTGTGCTCTGTGTTCTTGTCGATTTTCTCGACTTCTTCCGATCTGTTCATGGCAAACTTCTCCAGGTCTGCAAACTCAGTGTTGTTCCTGGCAGTCGTGTTGACATCGCAAAGAGGCTGGCCTTTGTGGTCCTCATCTCCCGTGATCTTTGCGATATCCTTATTGATCCAGCGCTCCAAGGTTTCCATGCGAAAGATGGGAGTTGATGCGGTGTATTCGAAGGTCCACTCATGCCAATTCCATCGTCGTTCTCGCTTCTGTGACCATTTCTTGCCAATGGCAAGGTGGTTTGTCGTTCGGCTACCCTGTCCAGGGGCGATGATAACCTGAATGATGGGAATGAGGGCAAAAACGAGGGCTACAACGCCAATGATGAGGGTGAAAACAAATGTGAGAGGATCCCAGTCAAATTTTGCATCATCAGCCTTTTGGCCACTGTCCAAAAGCTGAACGATGTTTCGAAGGAGGCAGTCTGTTGAGTTACTGTCTTGGGGGCAGGTGGGGCTGTCGGCGTCCATGGCAAAGTCGGAATGAAGCTGTGAACTAAAGATGTGGTGCTCTTTCCGATCCACTTGCTGGGTGAAAGAAAACCAATTCCTCAAATACTGCAGGAAATCTATCTCAAAGGGCCATCTTGACTAAGATAACATCTTGCGTAGCTACCTGACACGAGAAAAAGCAAGCTGGTCAAGGGTTCCGTTGCCCAGAATATTGGGTCGTTGACAGCTTGGCGCGCAGCTGAAGTACCTTTCGAGTAATTTGCACGAGAATCAATCCGTTTTTGTCAAGTCACAGTCCGCTATGCCTCTTTGCCATCAGTGTGTCTGACAATTGGATACGGCAGGCAGACAGCTGACCCTCGAAGGAAGTTCCAAGAGTTCGGCATCCCACACTGATTCAGTGGCGCCGCGTCGCCTGCGTGTATAGAGGTATCCCCTGCTGGATGCAAGTCGGACGCTTCCCGGTCGATCACGTCGTGCAGACAAAAGATAAGCATAAGTGTGTACTTACGTGTCCGATGCTTCTCGCCCTGCTTTTCTTCATACACAAACGCCCTTCAGTGCTGCCAAACATTCCGCCCTAAAACACCCGTGAGGCAACCACGTACACAGCAATACATCTACTCACAGATTGATGCTTTTGGCTTTCATTTATGAGATATGTTCTGATTTGACGTCAAGACACTTGCAAAACGACATGGCGTTATTACAAAGTGGCATCCGGCGTACATCACGGGGAGCTTGAGGAGTCCTTTGCCCTGTATAAGATCCTTGTACTGATCTCAAACAGGGCGGGTGTTTCCGCAAACCTTGCCCATGCACAATCCCAGCCCCGATTGATATGAAGGTCCCGCTCGAGAGTCTTGGGGTCAGGGGTGGGGCTTCAGGGAAAAGAAATAAGTCGGCTCGACTATTCCGTAGATAGGCTACACAGCGAACCTCTCCTGAGCACATACCTTGGGTACTGATGTGGATTCATCGTAATGGGGGAAGGCGGTTCCAGCTTTAGTCGTGCATGGCCTAAGGCCAGCAAGGATAAGTCGTGTGACTGTGATTAGCCATGCATGATATGCCAATCAATGGCCTGGAAGAGGGAACAATCTCAAATAACACCGTTTGGGATCATTGCAGCGATGAGAAAGACGGGGCGAAGAATTTGATTCGCCTTTCTATTAGCAGCGGCCTTTCCAAAAACCAATATCAGTTTAGCCACTAGTTGATTATATTTGTGATGTTTTGGCCTTTCAGAAGATAATCTAAAGACTTTTATCTTGGACAGCAGCTAGCTGTGATTGATCTGATTCAACTCAAATATATTCGTAGCTGCTTCCACACTCAAGCTGAGGGCTTCCTCCCGTAAATTGACCAGCTAAGTCAAAAAGGCTAGGCACATTTCTTACAAAAAGTAGGATGGGATTTCTCTCACATGTTGAAGTAAGCATGGATGTTTCTGTCGGCAAAGTCGCGACGAGCATCCTTGCCGAGGGCAAGCACATCCTCCTTCGTCCAGCCCAGAGCTCGAGTCAAGGGGGCCATGATGAAGCCATCCCAATGCGGGGCAATTTTCTCAAGGTTCCAGATACCAAGTTCCTTGTGCTTCTTATCTTTGGGCTATCTGTTGGTCGGCCACCTGTACCTCTTGATGTGGATGTCTTTGAATCCGACCTTTGCTAAGGTGTCCTTGAAGCGGCTGAACTCCTGAAAATGTCTTCCTAGGCCGGCAAGGCCCTCGTGCCACAGGCGGACGCTTTTCATGAGGTTCGTGTCTTCTGTGAGGGTTCTGTCGTCGGAGAGAGGTATTACGGTATCGATGTCGTTGAGCTCTAGATAGCCCCTAGGGTTGAGGTTGCTGTACATATTACGCACTTCAGAGTTCTGCTTTAGCTAATGAGAGCGCGAGATGAACTCACTCGTGACACTTCTGGAGATACTTGTCCCAATCACTAATGCTCCCAGTCATCATTCGGCTATGAATGTAGTCGAACCCGTTCGAGAAGGTCCAAGGCTCCTCGATGTCGTCAACTTCGAAAGTAACGTTCGACGGCACGCTGTGAGACGTGAGTAAGGCACAGTCTGACTTCTGTGCTCCGACGGGGAAGAAGCTGGGACGTACAAGCCTGCCTGGACAACAGAAAGATCCACGCCAATGACCTAGTCAGGAGTGTTAGTAAAAGTCCCAGTATTGTACGTGTTGGGAGTTTTGATGGGCTGACTTCTGATTCGGGGTGCTCGTCACCAAAGTCTATGGCCCAGATACCAGAGCCGGTGCCGATGTCGAGAACCCTTCCAACCTTTGTGCCGGTGTTATTGGACGGCGCGGTGCCGAGTCGATCATCGAAGGTCCGGATGAAAAGATTGTGTTGCAGATCTCAAAGTTTAAGACCCTTTAATACGAGTTGGAGAGTTTCTTTCAGGCTAAATGCTACTTACCCATGCGATCATTCTCTCTCTCGTCGTTCGGCATGGAGTATTCTGGCACTGTTGAGTATTGCGCTCATTCTGCAACCCAGAAAACTTACTTCCGTCATTGTAGGTATGATCAGTTCTTTCATTTTCCATTCTATATTCCAAGATGGAACTCGTCACGCTCGTGGTCGATGAAGCCAGGCTCTCCTTACATATTTAGTGAGCCCATTCCGCGGATGACAACACCTGTAGAGGCGGTGAGGCCTTACCTGGGCTACAGAGTTATCATCTCCAAGGACATATGAGAAGGTCAATAGCAGACCTCAAATGCTTTTGAAATGCTCCAAGTATATCACACCTCTTCAGGCACAAGAGCATCGTCGTCGTCCTCTGCAGGCTGGATTAGCAGTGGTTCGACTTTGGATGCTGTATAGAGATTGCGCACTGGTTGTCAAGCCTGCCGTAGCAGCGGCTCTTGTGGTACTGCTAGCCATAGCAAGTGGTGACTTTACCGATTACTTGAATGATGCGTCGCCTTCAGGATTGAAGCCCCAACTGCATTTGGGATTACAGCGCAGCAAAGGTGAGATAAGCCAGCGATGCGGAGGCAAGTGTCTCATGAAGTTAAAAATAGATGTCCCTATTTACCCCTCTTCTTGGCGAGATGAGTATGCAAGCTGGCTCGTATGTTGGCGGCGAAGATGCCATTTTCGGCCAGATCATGCATGGTGCGGTTCGTAATTGCATGGTGAACCAACCAGCCAATCGTAGCTTCCGTAGGTAAAGCCTAGTACCTATGATCCATGACTTTCAAGCTTCACTTCTTGTCACAAGCATCATACTTGACCATGAACATTCATTTGTTATTCCTTCTGTTAATAGTAGAAAACATCCAATCCAAGCAGTCTACAAATCTGGCACCAAACATTTGGTGCGGTCATCCTCGGCCGTTACTCTTTGTGACCAGACAATTACCTGCCACTTGAAGCAGAAGTTTTAAGCTAGGATAGTGTCCGACTGGCTCCCATCCATCTCTACTTTCCTTCCGTTTCTGCTCTCTCACTGCTGACTGCTGTCACGACGTCCATCTGTATCTGTGGACCCTCCGCTGGACTCTGCATCTCATAAGCAGGGACTTCAACTGATCGCAAACTAGGCGTGTCATGCATACTCGCGTAAGACCTTGTTCTTCCCCAGCCTCTTTGGCCACCGTGCTGCCACCACCACCAACGCTTATGGCTACTGCCAGGGGTGATCTCCCAAAGCGGAACTCTCCTACTAGCAGGGCCGCTGATTATGACGGTATTTCCGAACTCTCGTATTGGCGTTCTCATGAAAGCGAATCGGTCGAGGCCTGTGTCGTGGGCATCTTTGGGCGCACTGCATAGAATCGTCGTCGTCCATAAGATCGAGTTGAATAGCCCATTCAGAGCCAAAACGCACCCCGCAAAGGCGAAGTAGGGGACCCCAAGATCAATGCCCTGCAGGGACGTAATGCGTCCTACCACTAACGGGACACTGCAGGCTATGTAGACGAAGGGATAAGCTAGAAAGGCTGGGTGATACCCAGACGGCCGTGGGCCTTCCTGTTGTTGTGGCGTCTCGACCCTTAAGGGCGGTACGTCGCTGTGGATTGATGTACGTTTCTCCGGTAGATGACGACAGCTTCGTTTCTGTCGCCAGAGTGTGTAGAAAACAAATGAGTAGAGAATAATGGTTATACCAATGGAGACTATGACCCAGAAATAGTGAGCCCAAAGTCGCCATGGGTCGTATGCATTCGAGATCCAGCACCTAGATGCCATGGAGTCCACATCAGCTCATTCAAACGTATGCAACGATTCAAGGGAATCAAAGCGAAAGGGTATATCTTACCACACATTGGCTCTCATGAAGAAGGACTCGCCGGGAGTCTCCGGGTCCGCTTCAGCCACCCGGACCCCCGCTCCGTTGATGCTGAAGTCGAAGATCCACAGCCCAGCAATCGCCGTGTAAACTGCCCATGGTGGTGGCTTGATACCCAACCCAACAGTCAAGAAAGTGTTCACCGCAATTACCGCGAGAAAGAGACTGGCCGCTAAGTTGCTTGTCGACCCCAGCCAGCCCTGCGCCCAACATACCCCTGATGGTGCAAAGATACCATCGACTGCTACCCAATAGGAGCTCAGCCCATATGCAAGGGCCTCCATCATGTCCGCAAGCAAAAGATTGTAAACAAGAATCGGAAACGGGTTGCGCACTTGTGGCTCGGCATCTTCATCGGCTTCTTGAGAATTGGTGTCGGGCGGTCTTTCTTGGGCTTCCGCAGCTAATCGGTCCAGCTCCAGAATACGCTCAAAGCCGGTGGCCCCAGAGCATGGGGCATCGAGCCCGAGGGACAGGTCGGGGAACTGCGGGGCGGCAGCTGTTGCGGCGGATGCATTTCGTCGACGGGCCCTTCGCTTCTTCCGCCTTCTCTCTTCTAAACGTTCTGAAAGGAGCTTGTACGAGATGAAAAGCCACAAGGCAGTAGTCGACACAAATGATAACAGCGAGAAAGCCGTCAAGACGATCAAGCCCAGCCGGTGGTTTTCTGGGAGAGGCGCCAATGTCCCGCGTTGCGCCGCGGCTGACATGGTGAACGGGCATCTAAGAAGGCCATGAGGAACCGATGGAGACGTTCGAAAGCGTGGTGGGCAGCAAATATAACGCAACCCCTCATTATTTGAGGATATGTGCGCCCTTACACGCCTAGGTTCAGCCTGTCTTCTAAGAATATTCTTCCAAGTACTAGCTAAACCTTGAATCATGGTTTGAGGTTAGCCCGAAACTCTCTTGTTGCTACTCCAATAGGCGCGCAGGGTACCGTGAACGATCCGACGCAGGTCGCGTCGCTGCAAAGTCTAAGTAAAAGAACACCTCTTAGTTCCTGTTTCATACCTAGTTGTCAACCAGAGATGACGGCGACTATTTGTACCACATACATGGCAACATGTGATGCTTTGAAGGTAAAATGGCGTTTACACAGGTGTGGTGCGCCCACTGGGGAAGCACAGCATCTACGGCAAACCTTGTCCCCCGCGGAGAATGTGCGCTGCCCACCTAGATCGGGCGGGTTATCCGGCGGGAGAGGGTCTGGAAAGAGCATGGGTTCCCAACCGTCAATGACTAGAGCTACCGGAAATACGAACGCCTCGCGAAATAGTCAGCAACAGTTTTGCCACGTGAGGATAGACTTCAGCCTGACTAGCGAAGCGTTGAATTAGTGAACATTGCCATGACTCTGCCGTCGGCGACATCGGCTATAATTTGCCCATTTCATCCTTTTGAGATACCCTGAGCCATCTTCTGATAGAAGCTCAACCTCACGGGACACCTCGTCTGACACAGACAGTGTTCCTCGATGGTGAGCTTTGACCTTTGTCTCTGATTTCATGACTACAATCTCGGTGGCTTGGAAAGCACTATGCTGCCAAGGCTCAGTTGGCAACCACAACAGCAGTACTCAAACAGGTCAAATGAGTCGTTCTCAACTCTTGACGGATTGGCAACGCCATCAGAAGTCCTGATGTCGGAGGCCGGAAGTTGCGCAACGCCGTCGGTATGTCGGGCCCCGCCACCAAATTAGTCCCCTTCCTTCTCTCCATAAGTTGTCTCAAGGGATGGCAGTGTATGATGAGGGGATTACGGGTTTCACCCGATCGATTCATAGATCGGTCCAAGCTTCCAGACCTCGTGGCACCCTTGGGGTCTCGTCAGGGATGACGAGAATGGGACTTACCGAACCATGTAATCCGTGAACGCGACTCGTCAATCACCTAGGTAGTTGCGAGAGAAAGAAATGTCTTTGATACTCAGCCTAGAATTCGGGCTTCAATTGCTGTTGTAACTACCTAGGTACCTCGGCAAGAAACATTCCATGTACTCTCAATCGTCCCACTGCACTAAGGCAACTCACATTTTGATTCTGGCGTGTACACATCAAGACGTAGAACTAAATCAGGTTTGAAGCCTACCGGGACCGACTATAAGAAAGTATCTGCCATGCAATTGAAAAGAACTCGCTGCTGTTGACCTCCCAGTGATCAGGACGACTATCCACACCTGTCGGCCGCAGTAATCGCTCATCAATACAGTAGCGTGAACGCCAACCAGGGTCGTGAGAACGTCATTGGCTTTCTGCACCTGGACCCATGCAGGTCGACAGAGGCGAGGCTTCCCCGCTTCCGCCAGCTTTTCCATGTCAGATTGAACCCGCATCATGACCTAATCACACCTGATCGAAACGGTTGTGATCGTTTTCATACTCATTTTCCGGATTGTCTCCAATGTCTTTGTGTCACGCAAGTTCCGCTATTTCTGAACGCAAAGACATCCCTAATGCGGGAGATATCGCCAACAATGTCCACAAAAGCCCCACTGACACGAATTTGTGTGCTGATTGCGCGCGGATCGACTTCGAGGCTGCCTTCGATGAGGCAGCGTGGGACGAAGCCGCAAATGCGCGCCACTACATTTATCTTCAAGACTTGACCACTCGTTCGGACTGGAATCGGTGGCAAGGTGATTGGGTTCAACATCAAAGCGACGGATTCCCTCCCTCATGCTGGTTCTGCGAAAGTCTTCTCAAGATATTGCTGAATCCAGATAAAATGAGATTCGAGCGAATATGTGGAAGGCCATTCGAAAGAATCGTGGCGTTCGACCGATGGTACCGACCGAAGAGTTGGTATCGCTTTTTCAGGGACGGTGGCAAAGGCCCAAAGTGCTGGGCCCCGACGGCTTACCAAAATGTTGGACGGGACGGAATCGAGAACGCGTTCTACATATCCGCAGTACCAGCCGCGCCCCCTGACGAAAAGGCGTCCAAAATGATAAGCCCCCTCGTCTGTGTCAGAGACTCAGGGATTTCGGGGTTGTTTGAGCCCCGTCTGACGTCTCAGTTCGTGGACTTCGATCTCGTGAAAACGTGGATACAAACTTGCAACGAGCATCATCCTCAATGCTTGAAGAATCAAAACCGCCCGACACCACACATTCGACTTATTGACTGCGTTGAGAGGCGTATCATCCGAGCAGAAAGGGGCTCACGCTATGTCGCCCTCAGCTACGTCTGGGGTTCGGCTCCAGCCACAGCCACGCCATCTTCGAACACAGAACTCGGAGACCTTCCACGAACCATCGCGGACGCGATTTCAGTGACGCTAAATCTAGGATATCGATATCTCTGGGTAGATAGATATTGTATTCGCCAACACGATGAGAGCGACAAAATGGAACAGATCCAGATCATGGACCAGATTTACGAATGCGCCGTCTTGACAATTATTGCAGCCGCAGGAAGAGACGACAATTATGGGCTTCCCGGTGTTGAGAAACAGAGAATTGTGCAAACCTGGAGAAAGGGGCCGTTGAGCTTCGCTCAGCTCAAGTACCCTGAAGATGAAGTAGAAGGCTCTGTTTGGAATACTCGAGGATGGACCTTTCAAGAAAGCATTCTGTCCCACCGAAGACTAATATTCACCGAGTCCTCAGTATTTCTCCAATGCGAGAAGTCTAAGGCTCACGAACTCCTGGGGTATTTGGACCCCACTGGTACGAACACGGAGAAAGTCGTCGAAGAGTACGACTCGGCCATGGCTGTTTCCAGTATCAGCAGTTGGCGCTCCGTCATGGTTTTCATTCCGACTGAAAATAGTTCAGTCTCGATCACGGACAATTTCGAAAAGTTCAAATTGACTACGACCGCATACTCAAAGAGAAACTTTACTTATCCAGCCGATATCTTCCATGGCCTGCGGGGGATTTCTAGGAAGTTTGAAAAGACCTCAGCTCCAATTTACAACATTTTCGGCATTCCCTTTGCACTTTACCATGATCAAATTTCGGCCGAAAGGTTTTTTGTATCTGGCCTAAGCTGGCATTGGGAAAGAACTGGTTCACTAGATGAATCACCAGAATGGCCACACTCGTCAAAGTTTCCCACCTGGAGTTGGGCCAAATCTCTGGGCGTCGGTATTATTTGGGGACAGTCAATTCAACTCAAAGATGACCTATTTCTGTGGCCAACTGGGATTGGATTCCGCACGAATGAACACGCTCCCGCGTATACGCTAGAAGACTGTATCAAGCTCAGACAACAGGTTTCGCCCATGCTTGAGTTCAACATTCTTGAAGTCGACGTTTATCTTCTTTCGGTCCCCATCTTTCTTACTATCACGGAGGACACATCGGAAACTACCGTCTCTTTTTGGGCGGAACCCCGAACCTCCTCATGGTCAACACCGGTTGCGTGGTTGGAAGATCCCATCATGAACGGGAATAGACTCAATATTGCGGGCAGAGAAGGAATTGCCGAACAACTATCCGCCGGAAGCTGGGGTATGATGGTTCTGGCCACAAACATCAGGGAAGTAACCAAGGGCTACCTCGAGACCTTCTATTTCTTCATACTGGAATGGGAGATTGTTGATGGTAGTCGGCGGGCGTACAAAGTGGGACGAATGGAGATCAAAGCAAACGCTGAGCCAGGGGAATCCGGGCTAGAACGTCTGATTAAAGAGCATGGTGTCTCGAGAGAACAAGTACAAATTCACTGAGTGTACTACATTTTGAATTCAGATTTCTTCAAGGACTACCAGTGTCTACCCAGAAATGACCTTTATCTAGCTCTTGGTAGTTGAATGAGACGGTATTGCATTTGCCTACTGCTCCTAGAGGTGGTCTACTTATGGTTGAGCTTCCGGCCGCTGAAGGAGTAAATGGTAGTATTGGGAAAGAAAAAAGCAATAAGATGTTCTTCTTACTCCATTATAGAAAATGACTTGCTCATGTCACGGTAAGCAAGTCAAACGATATCACGTGATTGGCCAAGTAAGCCATCAAAGCTGAACGGAATGAATGCTGATATATCAATACGTACCTGTGTCTCCCTGGCGTCCACCATCGAGAGACTCCTGTTCATTTCTTTCTGACAATGGATCGGATCGAATTGTGACTTCCGGAGAATTAAGCCCAGACCATGACGTTCAGCCACGAGAACAATAAGATACGTGCGTTGGTCTCACTGACGCAGCCTCAACGACGCAATTTGATCCCATTCATCGTGAGTATGAGTCTGGAATAGAAGCGAAGTTGAGCCATGAATGCCAGTCGGTATCCCCACCAACCCGTCCCTTTCTGTTGATGGTGTTCAATCTGCTACAGTGAGCGCGATTGTTTTCGCCGAAAAGTCGATTGCTTCTGGTCAGGGGCTACAAGATTTCCGAGGACACTACGATGCCACGAATCAAGCCAAACACCAGCGAGGCTTATCACGGCATTCCTCGCTTAGACATTTGTCTCGGGAAGCAATGCGCCTCTGCCAAAGGGCGTTGCGCATGTGTCATTGTATCTGGCGCGTAGGCCTTCGAACCAAAATTCCACAAGGTAAATCAAATGCCAGATTTACCCGAAGCTATTGTTTCTGAATCAGAGAAAACATGCGAACGCGCAATGCCGGACTCCAAGGAATGGGACTGGCACCATTTTTCTCCAACTTTTCTCTGAGCTCTCCCTTAATTCCTGTCGCCCACGATCGCGTCATGACAAGTTCACTCTTAAGGGACACAACCGCCAGCGCTCTTCCAGCAGTCGTCATCTCTTGTTGATGCTGTTGGAATAAAGTCCGCGTTGCACACTATCCAAACAGCCGATATGGGCCCGTTCGGGAGGAGACGTCTTGAGGGCCCAACTCTGCTACATCTTTTCTTCACCGTCATCCTGCTGGGTTCCTGGGATATTTTCAGCACGAAGGTCCGTATCTCGCGTTGATTCTCAACTCTTCATGCTGATTTGCAGCCCAGGCGATAGCGCAAACTACTCGTCGAGATCCGATGGAAGTCGACAAGACCGAAGACAATACCGCAACAGAACACAATGCAGGGCAGCACATCTTCAAGGGCGAAAGCTTCTACAGCTCCGAGGCGATGGAGCATATCCTTCCCGAGCACATGTTCCGAAACAATAACGTCGCGGTCATAACGGAAACCCACCCGGCGAAAGTGCCGAACCTGGTCCCGATCATGTTGCACTTCGCGTCGTCTCTGGGACCCAAGTGGCCGGTGGTTCTCCTCACGCTGCAAAAGAACTGGCAAATGCCAGAATCGATGCAGTTCCGACAGCTAGTGGAGGCGAAGCGCATCGCCATCCTCTACCTCCCTCCCGGCACGGCTTTCCCGGATCACAAATCCGTCACATACTTCATGGTTCGTCCGTGGCTATGGGAGCTGTTTTCGCCGGCAAACAGAATTCTCCTGTTCCAAGTGGATAGCATCTTATGCTCGCAATCAACAAGTAAAGTCGATGACTTCCTAGAGTGGGACTTCATCGGCGCGCCGATTTTAAAGAAGCATGGAAACGGATACAATGGCGGGCTGTCATTACGAAACCCAAGATTGTTTCTCGACATCATCAAGGAGCAGCAGAAGAACCCGGGCAGGCTCAAGGTTGAAGATCAATGGTTCTTTGAAAGATTGCAGGAACGCAACGCGCGACTGCCCACAGAAGACCAAGCCAAACGCTTTGCTGTTGAGACGATATTTTACGAGACGCCGCTGGGTTACCACCAGCCGAAGCGTTGGCTGCCGAAGCGGATGGACGAGATCAGAGCATGGTGCCCTGAAGTAGATATGATTGGAGGGGGCCAGCACTTTTACTGAGTATGTACTTGTATCTATATTGCTTTGATTTGGTTGCACATAACTAGACATTACCCGTATCCCGCCAATGTCTGAAAACCTGTGGTGACTCGACTACATGGGATGCTCAATGACAACCTTCTCCAAAGATGCAGCTCCGTGTGATACACGCTGTATCTCTTCGATGCCCTTCTCAGCTCCCTTGACAAAAATGACATTGGAATGTCTGGGGATCCGGTCGGCTGTTTCCACCACATATTCCATCACCTTACGGGTACGAGTAGGGAACTCAGGATCTTGAGGCTCCCCCATTGCCCCAATGCTGCCCGGGGGTCTGTACGTGGTACAAAGGCGAAAATCCGGATCGTGTTTGACTGGGAGTGTGCTAGCCAACTTAATCGCTTCGACGCCCGCGCCGTCTGACAAACACTTGCGTGTGAGTGCCGGAGACGTCTTGTCTGCCTCAACATCCGGAGACATAACACCACTGCACGCCGTATCGAAGGCTGTGGTAAGCGTGACCCCGAGCTTCTTAACGGTGGCCCGAATGTCGTCAACAACGCTGGGGCTCCTGTAGTCGAAGCAGTGGGTAGCACCCAGGTCCTGGAGCTTGGCGTGATTCTTGGGCGAGGCAGTGACCAATATCGGGCTGAAGCCAAGCTGTTTTGAGAGTTGAATGGCAGAAACTCCGACATTCGTTGCACCGCCCCAGATCAGGATGGGCCTGCCGGAAGGACTGATGCCCTGAACACCAGCCGCCGGCCATCCGGAGCCGAGGATGTTGAAGATGGCGTCTGCGGCAGTCTGAGCTCCCATCAAGCAGCCGCCAGCATCCTTGAGATCAAGCCCTTCCGGAACTTTGTAGGTGAAGGCATCTTCCACGATGGCCTTGTCTTGGTGGGTACCGAGTGAAGATGGCTTCGGGAAAGGCACAGTGGAGACGCCAAAGACAGAATCTCCAACTTTGAAGCTAGAATCGGGACCCGTAGCATCAACAACGCCAGAGAACTCGAAGCCAGTGACGTAAAGATGCAGACCCACGTGGGCGAAGTTTAGGTCGCAGTGATTGATGCCTGAGTATTTGACTGAGATCAAGGCCTGAGAGCCTTGCGGTTCGTACTTTTCGTTGACATCGCGAATGGTGAGGCTGGCATCAGCGCCGAGGTAGATGGAACGAGACATATTGAAGGATTTGGTTGTTGAAGTGAGAGTCACATTGGTTCCAGGGGATATTCATGACGACGTTGTACGCGGGCACTGGATATATATGTACTAGATCATATTCTAAGTGTTCATCATCTCCACGAGCTAGTGGTGTTGGTGATGTAGTTGAAGACCCGTTAAACATCCGCCGTGGTCGGAATTACAACTCGCTGTTGCCCAGCTCCGAAAACAGATCCACTCCGCCGTTGCCGGACAGGAAGGATTGCGCCCGACGGCCGGCGCGGAGCTGTCCGGAGGCCGACCGGAGTAGTCCAGGCATACTGATCCCCGGAGATAGGACACATCTGGCGGGCGTAATGCCGAAGAGACCAACAAGATGTCAGCCTCTCGAGTCATGCTTTAAAGTTTTGCCAAGACGAATGCTGTACGGCATTGTATTCGTTGGTAATGAACTGAGGTTTAACATCCGCCGACTTTGCCTAAATGAATTCGAACAGACTATTTCCTATTTGTAAACAACCTCTATCTCCTTCACTTTACTGAAATATTCCTTCTTCGTCTCGGCACCTATCGCTTTGCGCGTATGCTTCTCGTTGATGTCTAGAATCATGATGGAGCCCCCCTCAGCCCACGCCATACTTTCGTTGGCGGCCCATCCGACTATGAAAAATCCCAACTTCTTGTATAGGCGCTGGCCTGCAGTGGTTGCGATCAAGATGATTGGGGCTTCGTCTTCTCTCGAGCGCTCAAGGCCCCATTCCATCAACCTCTTCCCAACTCCCTTGCCCTGCCAATCCGGATGAGTGTTGAGGGTAAGTAGGTTCCAGAACGATTCAAGCGGCGCGTAAGGGTTCCCCGATTCCGAATTCTCCTTGTCGAAAACCGCCTTGCGCTCGCGATGGAGAGCCTTGTCCAAGTGAAAGTAGTCGACATATCGGTTTTCCCAGTCCACCAGTGTCCTCTCCACGGCCTTGGCAACCCCGGTGTTGTTGGACCGCCATTTCAAAGTGCGAGGATCATCTTTGCGACCGTTCCATTCCCAGCGGGAGTACCCGATTATCTTCCCGCGAGGCCAGTCTGCAGGGTCTTCGTCGTCGGTGACGCAGACGAACGAGTGGATACCTGGCTTTGCGAGACTCGCACGCAGGGCGCGGACGATGCGTGCGCGCCAGCATTCGGGAAATTCACGACGGCGAGGGTAGAGCCATACATTCAGCTCCGCGTCGAGAAATGCAGCACTGCCATCCACGATGCCGGGGATGTCGGCATGCGTCACGGGCCGCGTATGCATGGCTGCTTTTGGTGGTAGTTACGGGTTGATGAGAGTGAAAACAAGATAGAGGCAAACTTCAAACCGAATGTGCTAGAAGATTGGAGAGGAAAGCGTCCAGAAGAGTATGCGGAGATCGCTGGCTTTAAGTCAAGGTAAGACAAGGGGTAGATTTGAGCCGTGATTACGCCCTCTTCGCCAGCGTTGCAAATTCGACCATAACGATACTTAAATGAATCGCGAAATAGCGTGGCTTCCCGACCCCGATCCCGCGTTCTAGCCTGGCTGCCTACTCGCTTAGGTAGATGCTGGTGCGACTGCAGTGCACCCCAGGGCCTTTTGTAAGTTGGTTCAGGGTCTTTTGTAAATTCAGAAATGGATTTGAGCCGTGTGATTGGTGCATAGCCAGATCGTATCTAGTAAGGGCGTGATGATGGCAGATAAAGGCGCAATAGCAGGCGATGTACGGAGCCCAGGCCATGCATACACATTAAAAGGGCGCGCCTAAAACAACAGCGTTGCAAGGGTTGGTGGAATCCTGACTGCTTATGGGACTCGTGATCCGGTCCGAAACTGACGAAGAAAAGGAAAAGACATAAATGCGAGAAAAAAGGTCTACTTTCAAATCTGAACATGAAAGAAGTCGTCGTAACTGAGGGATTCCGTGATATATCTATTTCCTCTCTTGATGAAATTACGCTTCTCCCACTATGGGTAAACGTCTCTTAGACCGACACTTCTCAAACTCGGCATCGGGGTCGGCATCCGAACCCAAATAAGTGGAAGCGTGATAATCTCGGGGCGGGGATCATCATACCTAGCACAGGTACCTATGTAGGCTTGACGGCTCGCACTCCAAATGATTCATCTGCGACTGGCTTGTACGCAATGGCGGCTCACAAATCGACATTTTGGTCAATCTGCGCGCTTCGATTCACACATGATTGCTTGTAACTTAGCTATGTTTCAACTTGGAGCGAAGGCAGTGTTGCACATGAGAGACTTCGCATCATCAACGATTGGCTCGGCTATCGCACACGCCCCGTCCATACAGCGGCGCTGTGCCAAGCGGCAAACACGGCACCGAGGCCTGATTTCTTAGCCTCACTTTCTCTCCAAATGATCTCTTGTTCCCCGACCCTTGTGCATCCTCTGGGAGCTTCTATCGTCAGCCGTTCGCTCCCAGGGTAGTTTTTCAGGCCTCTCACGTTGGAGTTGCTGGAAATGCTGACTGCACAAGCTGAGCGCCGTGTTGAGCGGAGTGTGGAGGAAGCTTACGTGAGTTGAACCACCGCAAACACCATCTTCCATAATCTGAGGAACAAGTAGCCTAGCCGCCACCCCTGGCTCCCTGCAAAGACGCGTGGAGGCTACCAACACGAGTCCCCGGGTTCAGATCTTGAAGACACAACTCCAGATAAGAGAAAGATCCTTCCTAGAAAATTCGGAGTAGACGACTCGGTTGAAGCCAAGTATGTCAATTCAGAGGAAGATGCCGCAACCACATTAGAACTCCATGAGATGATGGCGAGTCACCCGGGCCTAACACCTCACTCTTGCGCCCATTGTCAGGAGTGGGAAATCGATTTTCGTCATTTTCGATTGAATTATCGAGGTAGCCTGAATGATAATCAAGGGCACGAATATCGTGGGTTTGAACATGGCTTCACTGCTCGATATGCCCAGGAAAAGGCGGAACTTGGCTGTGATTTCTTCAAGAGGGCCCCGAAAGAACGGCGATCGGACTTTCAAAGTAGGAAGAAGAAAGATTTGAGTGGAGACGAAGTTTCGTACGTAAGTGTGCGAGAGGATACCAGCACCAAAATGATCTTTCACCTCGCCTGGAAAGGACCTGATGCGGATGGGTACGGTGAGGTGTATGAGGTTTACCCTGCTCCTGGTATGATCTTCCAACTTCACAGTTCAATACAAATAGTCAAGACATATTATGCTAATGCACTAGTGAAGGCGACAAACCTCGTTCTAGCGCATTGATAGGCCACCTCCCACCCAACCTAGTCTCAAACTCCGATCTGAGTTACCGCCGTGTCAAGCAATGGATGCACGAATGCCAGAGAACCCATTCGAAGTGCTCGTCTCGATCGAACACATTCGTTCCCACAAGATTGCTTCATGTTTCAGGGACTCCCCAAAATCCAACGATTAAACTCACAACTACGCCACCCGTAGCACCTTACGCGACTCTCTCTTACTGTTGGGGCGGAGACCAAGAAGCGAAAACGTTGAAATCCAATTTTGCGTCTTACCAAGATCATGTCGACTTCTCCACCTTGCCAGCCACGATCCAGGACGCTGCCATAGTCACCATTCAGATCGGGCTGTCGTATTTGTGGGTCGATGCGATGTGCATCATTCAAGACGACGTCGACGACAAGATGAAAGAGATCGCAAAGATGCACGCGATATACCAAAGCTCGCTTATAACAATAGCACCGTCAGAGGCGGCTAGTAGAAAAGCCGGATTTCTCAGACCTCGAGACATCTGGCGGCCCATCAAGATGAAGGCCCGATTCGATGAGAATGTGTTCTCGGATGTTCTTCTGGTTCCGGAAGGTAGCTCGTGCAGGCCAAGTGCTCCTCTATTCCAAAGAGGATGGACACTTCAGGAGACATTGTTGTCTACCCGTGTTCTAGTCTATGGCCTGAGGGAGTTGACATTCCTTTGTCTAGAGGGCATCAGATCAGAGTGCGGCTCGCACTTGACAGTCGAGGAGATCAACTGGGCCTTCCACCCTGGGAGTAAGATCCACGTGAATATGGAACACCCGCAAAGTTGGAATTACTTGATTGCGTCCTACTCTGAGCGCTTTCTCACGGTTGAGGGCGACAAGCTGTTAGGTATTGCGGCACTGGCTGAGGAGTATGGACGGAGCAAGCGTGTTGATGGGTACTTCGCCGGACTGTGGAGGGACAGCTTCCTGGAGCAGGCGCTCTGGACCACAGCATCGTACACCGGATCGCCGAAGCATTCCAAGGGATATATAGCCCCTTCTTGGTCTTGGGCAAGCGTCAATGGCGAGATCACAGGCTTCGGAGCAAGCTTCAACATGCCTCTGGCGTGGCTACCTGAGACAATGCCAGACAACATCACGTGCGAGTTGGTTGATGTCCAGACAACTTTGGTAACACCAGAAAATCCGTTTGGGATGGTCAGCGACGGATACATGCTGATACGTGGCAACATGCGGAGGGTCATTTGGAATCGCGAGCACGGCCGGGGCTCGGCATGGAACGGTATAGGGTATCTCGCATCAGATACCAAAGAAAGTCTTGAGGGAAGAGAAAAGGTATTTCGTGACCCGAGAATGGCGTTCAGGATAGACCACCAGCAGGACTGGCTCGAGGAGGACTTGGTTCTTCTATGGAGCCTTGAGATTTGCAAGACGGATGATGGACGGGGGTATGCGCTTCTCCTCAAAGAAACAGAGGCCAAAGCAGAGGCGTTTCGGAGAGTAGGCCGCTTGCAGATAACCTCAGTAGATGAGTTCTTGGGCAATTGGTTCGATAGTGAGTACATATATCGGGAGGTTGTGGTCGTCTAAACTACCTTATTGACTTTTCAATTCTCCCTTTATACTCTTTGAGATGCCGAGATTAGACGAAAATGTAGAAAAGCCGCACTACTGCTTTTACCACGAGAACGACTCGGACTTTGCAACCATCATATGCTAGTCCGCGTTGGAATTCAAACCCCTGCTGCAGGTGTATTGTGACTGTCACAAAAGATTGGTGAACGGGAAACTATCAATCGCTATTTACATCGAGTGCCTTGGTGTACACTCGTCCAAAGTGTGGGATGGAAGTTGATTAAAAGCGCTGACTTAAGGCGTTACTACAACAATCTAGATGGAATACACCGATCAGATTGATGAATAGAGAAAGAGGCTGGGTGAGATTTAATGCCGAAGGCCCAAGTGAAAAGTGAAATGCAGAGAGCAAAACCAAATTAAACATCCTGTTACTACCAACTGACGGCCGTTCTTAGACCTTCAGGAATTTCAACTGGCCTCCCAAATATAGCTGGTATTGCATGGGGAGGCTTTGCTTGGTTCATTATGAAAGAGGGGTCTTCAGTTGCGCGGCGAACGATCTTTTCAAGTTTCTCGTACAGAACGTCTGCGCTGACCCGATCGTCGACTTGAATCAGGAGCAAATGCTGGGTAATTAGGTTTATCAGGGCACCTAGCGCCGTGTCACCTTTGCAACGGGGATCACCCCGCAGAACTGCAAAGGCATTGATAACCGAAGGATGTATCACCGCATTCTCTCCTCGAAGCGCGTAGAAATTGGAAGTTCCCTTGATGGAAGTCTCTTCCTCTCTGGATTCGGCAAAGCTGTTGATGGCGTCAAACCCGTAAATCATCCAGATAATGAACTCGAGATATACGCATGCCATTGACCAAATGTCGTATCTGCGGGGTCTCGGCGCATTTGTCTTCTCAAGGGCTTCCGGTGGTTCGTATGAAGGTGTAGTCGCTCTGGTGTTTGTGCCAACAAATCTCATTTTGGTGGCAGCCTTGTGGACCTTGGAGATCCCGACGTCTGCAATAACAAGATTACCCATCCCGCCGTCTGGGAAGTGAAGGATGTTCCCTGGCTTGATATCTCCATGGCGGCAGTTGATGCTGTGGAGCTTCCGGAGAGCACCACTAAGTCCAAGCATCTGTTGCAGAGACCATAGCATGAACCCTTGACTTGGCCTATGTAGTATCCAGAATTCTTGAAGATTCCCTCCTTGTGCCCACGGGAAAGCGATGAAGTATGACTGGTCTCTCTCGCAGAAAAACAAGTATCGAATGAGGTGTCTGTCTCTGACACCCCGCGTGGCCAAGAGGTTCTTCCTTTCCTTCTCAAACAGAGTAAGGCCATCAGCCTTGCGGAATATTTTGACGGCAATCACCATGTCCGTGTTTTGCGCCTAAAATATCGATTATTAGTACTTAGATCTCATACTTCCGGAGTAGGCTCAGGTACTCACCCCCTCACCTGTTTGGTGTGCCGCATGTATCTCGCTCTTGAAGACGATATTGCTGTGGTCGCCCCGAAGTTCGGTTGCCCTTAAGAATGGCAGCGGGCATTTTGAATCCACATACAAAACTGTAGGCGTTCCCGAGACATCCAGTTTCGGGGCAAGGAAGAGCCACTGCTTTTCCAGAAACATGTCCACCTTGGCGTCATTTTTCCAGTCTTGAAACGACTTGACTTTCTTTTTCCCCTTGGACTCCAAGATGCTACCATGATAGGCATGATTTGGCCTAGCGAACGGCAAATCGTCGTCGGTAACACCATCGCTCACTAGCTTTCGAATTGCCTGAGGTTCTCCAATCATCACAAGGATTGCGAAAAGTCGTCTTGCGTTTTTCGAGATTTGACCTGGCAGACCATCAGAAAATATCCTATTTCTTAGGCCTCTTGGGAGCTCGTTTTTGACGGTCTCCTTGGTGATGAGATCATTCAGACTGCTCAGTGGCAAGAAGTCCTGACTGATAACATCAGAACTCCGGAGAGAGTTTTTTAGCGTCAAGAGCAGAGTTTGAGGAGCCATTGGTCGTTGGGTGCCCATTTTTGAACATGCGTCGATCTTGAGGTGGCATTCACGGCTCACTTGGGTTCAAGAATCAATGAGACGACCCACCGACAATGGCGCGAGTTTTATGAAAGCCCCAACGTAAACCGTAACCACCGGCAGCACAAGAAAACAGGCTGGGAATTAAGGCGACCCTCAAGGCAACCAAATAGGCAGTCGCCAGGGCGGAGTCAGTGTGCGAACAAAACTGCCGAAGGGACTCCCACATTTTTCCGAGCCGCGTTGCGTCGACATCAATGCGCTTAAGTGACTTGGTCTTCATACAGCCAATGTACAACTCATGCATACACAAGTCATGTAGGAGATGACCCAGACCTCTTCCGAGCTGCGCCGGTGACCTAAAGCCTGACAGTTGGGGAGGCTCAGCGTCAGCTGTCACACACTTCGCATGTACGTCGCAGAAAGGAGACAACCACAATGGAAGTATGGTCCAATGAAGACATCTTACCCTGCCATTTTGCAAGAAAACTGAAGATAACACCCTTGGCTCAGCCTGATTTGGCACCGGTGGGGGCCCGCGAGTCCCGTCAAAAGATAAGATGTACTTACCCCGCTTCCTTGGCTGTAGATGCACGTCGTTGTGAACACTCGCGTCATCGCATTACTTGCATGCGGGGGATGCATTTCCCATCCTCAGCCTGATGTTTAAAACCCTTGTACTCATCCCACTGCGTATTTGTACGGGTAGCAGCAGACAGATCGAGAGACGGAGCTCCCGGGATGTCGGGTGCATATGCCAGGAACCATGCAAATTTCAAATTTCTTTTTTGAACTGTTTCTATGCTCCAGCCCAATATCTGAGGACGAAGTAGGTACTGGCTTGAAGAGGTCTTGGACGAGGTTGTGAAGTGTCGGAATAAACCCGTGGCCATGCTTATGGCTTCCTCATTTAGGTTGTGTGTGATGACTGGCGTTATGCACTCATCACACCACCAACACTGGATGCATTGCTTAGAGGCAGTTGTTCGGAAATGATTTTTGTAGAGTATCCGTTTGTTCCCGAAATGGAGCATTGTCTCGTTCAAGATGAAGCATGCGAACCAGGCGCACCAGCTTTTCTGGCACACTTGTGTAAGAGCCTGGCATCATCCAGCTGAAGTCATAGGTGGTGTTGTGAAGTTTAGTTCGGGGGTGAAAATTTGCGTACGCCTACCATTAACCTTGAGCCGAATAGCACATCCATGAGATTATCTTGCTTTGCTTCTCTCGGTGTGTATTGCGAAATTGCTTCGAGGAACCGGTGATCCAATAATTATATATTTGCGTTGGTGACTTCTGGTCCAAGTCATCCTGCTAGCTTGGGAGCATGAGACTGAGGTCGGTACATACCTTAGGTGTGGAGGCAGAGTGGTGCATACCAAAAGGCAACCAGAACTAATGAAGTAGTCAGGGAAGGTGTGGTGCCGAGCAAAGGAGGGGAAGGTCGTAATCTGCTGTGCAGCTGCCAAACACCAACCAGCGAGACCACCAATGTTTGCCTGCATAAGTACGTCGCTGGGTACCCTTCCAATCAACCGATAGGCAAGTGCAGTTCAATGATCCCAGTCATTCTCAAGCAAAACTGCGGAGGCGGTGCCAATTGAGAAAGCTCTTCTGGCATGCGAGGCTTACCACTATTGTGCGGCTGTGATTGGTTTTCATCGCAGGTGAGTAGGACTGTCTGAAAGCTGACTGGCAGTGCCGAGACTCCTAGCCTAATGGTATAAAGCTGAGCAAGTACTCAAAGAGGGGCAGGGTGTCGGACGGCAAACACCAAAAGCCCAATGTCCACGACAAACCCCCGCTGAGAACTCACCCAGCAGACATCGATTACATAGGCCGGTCTTACAAGCATTCCACCCAGTCAAAGCTACGCCGCCTGTCTGCCGGCACGGGACAATCTAGGAAAACGTCTAGCACGCCATCGTGGACGAAATCATCTGTCATCAGCTTTCGGAGAGGAACCAACGCAAGCGACCAGAGTAACGAGATGGTCAGCCTTCGGCAACAACTCAGAGCGGCGCAGATTGAAGCAGGGACTTCTAGTGGAAAGTTTCTTCCATATTCATCTCTGAAAGACGTAATATCGACCCAGGTCGTCGCCGACACATTGACACGTCGAAGAGACATATCTCCGGGGACCGCATCAAAAATTGCATCTTTTGTCTGCGGGAAGCCTGAAGCGAGGAGAATCTTCGCTATTCTTGTCTGGATTGGGAAAACCGACTTGATCGACACATTCTACAGGTACAACTTCGTCGACAATATCCTGCCTCTCTACGTTGAAACGGACGGCACTGTCGAAACGTATACCAAGCGAAGTGGCAATTCCGAAGTCACCCACAAGGTCTTCTCTGATGAAAGATGGCAAGAAGAATCACCCGACATCTTTTGTGACGCCCAATGGCAGTTTCTCGGCCCGATATTCAACGAACACCAGTTCGAATACTCGTTTCTCAAGGAGCATCGCATGCCATTTCTCAAGCAACCAAGCGGGCATAGAGAAAGCCACTTCAGCACAGTTGAAAAATGGTGCATTCACAAAGCTCATTTTCGGAAGAGCTCAAAACTGGTGAGCAAAAGCTAACCTCGACATGCTTGTCCTTGTTGAGCGGCCAATTGAAGCGAGACTGACCTGTAATCCAGCGAGTATCGGTTGACATAAGCGGGCACCCAATAGTAGCAGTGAAGTCGTTGAAGAACGTGAACATGAATGAGGCCGACTATAAACGTGCGGCTGAGACTGAGGCTGATGTTCTGAAAATGATTCGGGGACTTGAGCACCCGCACCTCATCAAGGCCATCGCCTACTACAAGAGAGAGAACCATTATTTCCTGGTATTTCCATGGGCTGAGGGCGGAAACCTTCGAGATTTCTGGGGGACAGACTCTCCACGAAAGCTAGATCCAGATTTCGTTGGCTGGGTTGTGGATCAACTCTGCGGTCTGGCTGGTGCAATGGAGAAGCTTCATTCTGCACAGGGAACATGTCGACATGGGGATCTCAAGCCAGAGAATATTCTTTGCTTTGAAGACAGAAAACGGGCTGATCCTTTTGCCCAACCATTCCTCGTTATCGCAGACGTAGGATTGGCCAGAGTTCACAATCTCGCGACGGAAATGCGCAACGAAGCTACGCGAACATTGAACGGAACCGTCATGTACGAGCCACCCGAGGCTGTATTGTTGCTAACGAAGAACCAACCACGGTCACGGCGGTACGACATTTGGTCTATTGGTTGTATTTACTTCGAATTTCTCGTCTGGCTTTTATACGGAAAGGCCGAGCTGGTTCGCTTTGGCGAAGACATTACACATCCGGTGAACAGAACCCGCCAGTTCTTCGAAATTATCGGGTCTGGAACAGCCAAAATGAACCCCGATGTTCAGAAGTGGATGGATTGGATCAGAAGAGATCCAAGGTGCGCACCAAATACGGTGATTCGAAGATTACTGGAGCTCATTTGCACACGACTACTCGTAATAGAGGTAAGTAAGCTGAGGTCAGCATCATCTGGAAGCGCAAGTGCCCAAAACAGCACCACCATTCATGAGCCCAACGGCCCGGATAATGTGAGAATTATTC
This sequence comes from Colletotrichum chrysophilum, assembly GCF_026319265.1. Taxonomy (NCBI): domain Eukaryota; kingdom Fungi; phylum Ascomycota; class Sordariomycetes; order Glomerellales; family Glomerellaceae; genus Colletotrichum; species Colletotrichum chrysophilum. The sequence continues at coordinate 92,721 of NW_026517420.1, read as the reverse complement.
GATCAGACACCAACAGCAGCTTCAATGGGAGCGGAGCCGATGATCTTCTCGTTCGCGCAACTTCCACGGAGATGCATGATGCCCTGAAGGGCATCAGGAAAGACGCTTCTGGCACGGAACCGAAGATACAGTGGATGAACTGGCAAGCAAAGTCTTCCGAGGGACCAAAACAACGATTTGGAGACAACTTGGCGCCTTATCAACGAGGTACAGGAAGGTTACCGTTGCGTTGATACAAGAGGTGAAGAGTAACTTTCCTAGGACCTCGTTCCCCTCCTTTAACCAATTCGCTGGTAGACGAGAACGCCGAAATGCCTCTTGTGAATGACAGCGGTCATTCCAATAAAGACGTAAGGCTTCCCGACGCGTGAGTACCACGCCATAAATGTTAACGTTTGCAGTACGTACGTTTGCCTATATCGGTTTAGAGATATTTGCCCCAATGAAGACTAATACTGAAGTAGATGGTAAGGATATCCCACTCGCCTGCTGTACGCCCTCATCAATCAAGTCTGACTTATCTTTGTAGTTTGTACGTCAACAACGTTCACTGAGTATACCATCTGTTGACCTATTTCGACAGACGGTACGTTCAATGTTCATTGACAACTGCAACTTCCCACCTTCAGTAATCCGCATTCAATGACTTGGTCCCCTTGCTGATTCCGAAACTCGGCCCAGCCAGTGAGTAAACTTTGGGATTTGTTACCAGCCGCTTTCTAACGACGGTACTCCAGCTTGACAACGAATGGGAATGCAGCCCTGACAGTAGCACGGCACGAGAACTGTCCAAGAATGGGGGCGTCTTGCTTGTTCCACCAGTCACGGATACAACAATCGGCCTTTGCACTCGATGCATGGAATTTCAGCAGTCCCTCTGGTCTCAGAATTTTATGTTCTTGGATACGGCAGAGAGTCTATCAAGGAGTGCGAGAATCTGCAACCTCTGTCGTCTGCTGTCCGTGTCTGTCGAGCCGATGGTAGCCAACATCCGTGACGACATTTGCTTCGAAAGAGTCAGCAGCTATTTGACGTCAAGTGTCCGGCCTGGACGACCAATTGCGATTCTTTACAGTTATTCAGGTGGGTAATATTAGCTTCAATATGGTCTGCGCTAATGTTGATTCTCAGACAAATCCCTCCCAAATACACAAATGGGAATACCATTGCTCCCAACTGCTGGCAGTCCCGAGCATATCATGGTACTGTCGACATGGATCCGCATATGCGATAATACACACCATTGCAAACCAGAAGCAGACACCACCTTTCTTCCCACACGTGTTCTGGACGTGGGCACCGAGAACTCCAGAACATGCCGATTGATTTGCGCAGATCGTGGGCAAACGAGTCCTGGAAAGTATCTAGCCCTGTCGCATCGATGGGGCTCGCCCGACCAACATAGGAAGTTCTGCACTCTAAAGGAAAACTTGGACGCTTTCAAACGAGAAATCAAAGAGGCGGAGCTGCCCAAAACATTTCAAGATGCCATCAAAGTCACACGACGCCTCGGGATTGGCTATCTTTGGATCGACTCGCTCTGCATTGTCCAGGACGACCCTAACGACTGGAAAATGGAGTCTCGCCTGATGGAACAAGTCTACAGCTCGGCGTATGCCACTTTGGCAGCAACCTGCGCTAGCGGCACCGAAGATGGGTTTCTTAAGCCTCGCCCATGGAGGCAATGTGTGCCAATGGAGTCCAACAGAGGCTCATACTACATTTGTAACTCTATCGACGACTTCGGACGCGACGTGGAACAAGGAGAGTTGAACAAACGTGCTTGGATTCTACAAGAACGAGCTCTCTCGCGCCGCACCATTTATTTCTCCCAGAATCAGACTTATTGGGAGTGCGGGAGGGGTGTCAGAGGCGAGACAATGACGAAGATGAGAAAGTGAGTTCAGCTTCATTCACATCTCACCTATGCGTAGTCTGAGATCGACTGACCTTTCAATCTCTCAGCCGGAAAGCTTCATTTCTCGGTGACTCGGACTTTCCACATTCCATCGACACCTATGTCCGCGGTATGAAAATAGAGCTGTATCAAGATCTCTATCAGAAGTACTCAGGGCTGGCTCTTAGCTCAATAGGCGATAGACCGGTCGCCATTCGCGGACTTGAAACACGACTCATCCGTACATTCCAGACCGTCGGTGCTCATGGGGTCTTTGATACATTCTTTCATCGGTGTCTGCTTTGGCAGAAGGCCAACGGATATCTACAGCGCATCAAAACAAATCTGCTTCGAGGAGTCCACGTGCCTTCATGGTCATGGATGGCTTTTGATGGCGAGATCAGATACATGAATGTTCCTTTCAACATGTTTTCCTGGGAACCCGACATCATCTCGCCATTCAAAGGATGGTCCTCTCAGAGCATGAAGGAGAGAAATGAAGGAGACACAGCATGCGAGATCAAGGCACCCATATGGGAGCTTCTGGTATCCAATGACATGCAATTGGATCTCGACACTCCAGAGCATGGCGTTTCTGACCTTAGATGTGTGATTGTGGCAAAAGGCAAGAACTATCAGGCGAAGTCTCAACAGTCACATTATGTTCTTCTAGTGCGCCTTATCGCGGCCATTGGAGACTGGGATATATATGAAAGGTCTGGGGTTGCAAAGGTCACAGGGGAGCAGATTGCATTCAATCAAGGGGGTAGAATAGGCATTCTCAGATGATTCCAAGTTTTACATCAGAAACCAGAGAAAAACCTTCATTTTTTCGGATGAGTCCTGTTTTCAACCAACCATCGCCAACAAAATCTGTTACCCGGGTGGCTAGAGACGTTGGTGGCAATTAAGTTGAATAATGACTAAGCCGTGTAAGGACAAATATGGATTGTGATAGAGCTCCACTGGGTTGGTTGCTCAAACCTATCTGGCCGGACAGCAGAGGTCATTGAGAATCCAGACTTGAGTCCATCCCAATGAATACCAGCGCGTTACTGAACCCGGGGACTTTCAATGCTTGAGCAACTTGCAGCCATATTCCCGGCAATGCCCGGGGTCTTTCTCCGGACACCCCTGCTGGTCGGAACCCCTCCCGCGGAAGCCCCTCCGACTTATCAATGTTGTCCGTATCTTCTTTATTCAACGATATTATCCGCCCCCAGAGTTCCGGCTGAGGGGTTCGGATGCTAGTGATACCTTATCTTCCAGTGGGGTAAGGAGAATCGTTGGAGAGAGGCCGTCACGCGGTTGCAACGTGCCGCCGTTGTCAAGGGATCCCAACGGTGGATTTTAGAGTTCGACGGTAATTGGACAAGCATTCGCCGTGCCGGGACGAGACCTGTCAAGACGATAAGCGGGAACGCCTCCTCCCCCTTCCCCCCCTCTTTCCGGGGAAAACGGGCAGCCATTTCAAAAGTTCCACCCTCCCCTCCCCCAGCCTCGGTCTAGATAACTGACCACGAACGAGAGCGATTCCGCCTTTGGAATTGGGTGGGGAAGACGCGCCTCTGATAACGATTGCTCTCGAGCTGGGATCCATGGCACGTTACGGTTGAATGCTCGGGTGACCGTTATCATTACCATGGGCGACGTAGGCAACTTCCTTCTTCGGGGATGAGCTGGTCTCAATTCAATTGACCAATGGACTTATATGAGGAACGCGTCGGGCCATTTTATGCCATGGCGACTGTTTCCCCTCTTCTCCCCGCATGCCGACGACGTCCGGTGACTCTTGGAGATTCAAGAAGTTGATGAGCCATTGGGCTCAGTTGACCTCGAATTACTAACCCTCAGTGGCCACATACCCTTTCACAACAACCAAGATGACCTCTCCCGACTCAACACCCGTAGTGGTCGCCGATGAGAAGCATCATGGCGTAGACGTGTCCCAGGCAGCCGACGACCTGGAGAGATTTCAACGCGACCACCAATGGGACCCCAATCTTTCCCCTGAGAAGGCCGACATGGTCAAGAAGGCGCTGCAAGATGGAGATTCTGAGGAGATTATCACCGCCGATGCCATCCTCACAGAGGATTCGCCATACGAAGAGGTCAGAGCTGCAGTCCGCAATACCGACGGCGAAGAAGTCGCGAATACGGTCCGCGCCTGGGTCCTTGGAATGATTTTCGTCACGATCGGCAGTGGGCTGAACATGTTCTTGAGTATGAGGTACGAGACACAGCGAGTTCTAAGACGCAAAAGACGACCGCTGACTGAAATGTGTCAACAGGAGTCCGGCCATCAATTTTCCCTCAATAATCGTCCAGTTGCTTGTCTACCCGATCGGTTGCTTGTGGGCGAAAGTAATGCCAACGAAGGTGTTCAACACATTCGGTCTTCAGTGGACTCTCAACACCGGACCTTTCACGATCAAGGAGCACGTCGTCATCACCCTGATGTCCAACGTTTCGATCAGCTACGCCTACAGCACCGACGCCCTTCTCGCACTGCAGGGCAAGCCCTTCTACGACATCAACCTGGGATGGGGCTTTCAACTGCTCTTCACACTCAGCTCTCAACTGATTGGCATCGGTCTCGCCGGTCTTTGCCGCAGATTCCTCGTCTGGCCGTCCGCCATGATCTGGCCAAACCAGTTCGCCAACACGTCCCTCTTTTACGCCCTGCACGATAAGAGCAAGAGTGACGGCACGCACAGCAATGGTTGGGTCATTAGCCGATACCGATACTTTTTCTACGTCCTCGGAGCCATGTTCGTCTACTACTGGATCCCTGGCGTTCTTTGGCAAGGTCTGTCGGTGTTCGCCTTCATCACGTGGATTAAGCCGAGCAACGTGGTGGTGAACCAACTCTTCGGAGGCTTCACTGGCCTCTCGCTGATCCCCATCACGTTTGACTGGACTTACGTCTCCGCGTATCTTGGTGATCCTCTCCTGTCTCCGACGCATACTCATATCAACGTTCTGATTGGACTCTTCGTCTTTGTCATCCTCCCGACCATCGGCATCGCCTACACAGGCGCCCTTTTCTCGGAATACCTACCCATCAATACCTCGCAGACGTACGATAACACCCAAGGCAGCTATAACGTGAGCAAGATCCTTGGTGCAGGATACACATTTGACGAGGCGAAATACAAAGAGTACTCGCCCCTCTTCCTTGCGCCAACCTTTGCCCTCAACTATGGTCTTTCTTTCGCCGCTCTCACCGCAGCGATTGTTCACACCGGTCTTTTCCACGGAAAGGAGATTTGGTATCGACTCAAGACGGCCCGCAACCAGGAGCCTGATATTCACATGAAACTGATGAAGAAATATCGCGATGCGCCTGAGTGGTGGTATGCTGTCCTTCTCGTCATTGCCGTTGGCCTTGGTCTGGCTACGGCTGAGGGATGGGACTCGCAACTACCCTGGTGGGCTTTCTTTGTCGCGAACTTCCTGGCGACAGCTTTCGTCGTCCCAACCTGCACGATTCTGGCCATCTCGAACTTGCCGCTCGCCCTCAACGTGCTCTCCCCGTTCTTGGCTGGATTCATGATTCCAGGAAAGCCTATCGGTGTCATGATCTTCAAAGTTTACAGCACAATTACCCTTGGTCAGGCACAAACGTATTCAGGCGATCTCAAGATGGCTCACTACATGAAAATCCCTCCACGCATCACGTTTTGGTGCCAGGTCGTCGCTACCATCTGGGCAGTCTTTGTGCAAATCGCCGTGATGAACTGGACCTTGGGCAATATTGAAGACTGTTGCGCGCTGTAAGTTGAGCAGCTGTCATACCCTCATTTTCGCACCTAACCAAAGTTTTAGTCACCAAACCGCACACTTCACTTGCCCCAATGGAAGAGCATTCTTCTCGTCCTCCATCGTCTGGGGAGTGATTGGTCCTAGACGCATGTTTGGAGCCGACTCCCTCTACCACAAATTCAACTTCTTCTGGCTCATTGGCGCGTGCCTTCCTGTCGTCTTCTACGTCATGACAAAGGTCTTCAACCTCAAGTTTGTCCGAGCATTCCATGCCCCGGTCATGCTTGGTGCTATGGGCTGGCTGCCGCCTGCGACGCCACTCAGCTTCTCCAGCTGGGCCATCGTTGGCCTCATCTTCAACCACGGCATTCGCAAGAGATTCCATGGCTGGTGGAGGATGTACAACTACATTACGGCCGCCGCCCTGGATGCCGGTCTCATCATCAGCACTATCGTTATTTTCTTCGCCATAACGCTGCCCAATGTCACAATACCCCAATGGTGGGGGAATGTCGATGGTGAGTGCGAACGTGTTCCTTCCCAATCTGGTTTTTGATGCATTATCTCGTCGTCAAATCACCATCATTAAGTCCATGAGCTGACCGTGTCTAGTATATAATACTCTCGTAAGTAACGCGCCCGCCTCACTTTCAGATAACACCTGTGACGCAATACCTCACTGCCGTATCCCCTCAATCAAGATCGTCAACTAACCTTTTCTCCCAATTAGGACTCTACATATGGCGCCATTCTCAAGACAGTGGGGGAGAACGAGACGTTTGGTCCGTCCAGTTGGTGAGGGATCGTGAATCACGCCGCATCACGATGCACATAGCCGCGGCTAGCGCAGTGCATCCGTTTTTTTTTTCGCTGCCCGAGATTGCTACCCAAACCGCAAACTTCCCTGATGCATGCAATTATGAATGAGTTATCACGTCACACATCGCGAGCAACTGTTGGAGCACACGTGCATGATTTCATGATGCAGTCATTTTCGGAAATAGTTGTGAAGAGAAGAGAGAAGACAACTTTGCGCTGTGTTTTTCATTATCATTTGTACACTGTCTTGTAATATACCGTCCTTGTAGTAGATGGCTAGGGCCAGAAAGAAAAAAAAAAGGTCATAAACAATTCTAATTGTAGTCCGTTAATGCTGGGCGGATTCTTCGTTATTTGGTTTGTAGGTATTTGTGAGTGTGTCTGTGCCGCAGTGAAACATGCAATCGTCAATGATGATAGTCGTAAAAAACATGGAGCCGCCCTCATTCTGTCTCTCGCGCGCGCTCGCGCATCTGACTCCCAGGGTGGTTAATCAAATGCAACCAAAAATATTCGCGCCTCTTATCCCCCGCCGACCGCGTGCCAAAATTTCAATCCAAGACATCTTCCAGTCCCTTTTGATAAGTCAATCTGCCCTGGCTGTCGCAACGTCGTATACGGATCCCTCCTGACGTTGACTACGGGACCGGGGGAGCTCGAGGCGCTGGCGGTATGGCCGAGATGCTCCGTCAATGTGGTTAGACATTCTTCGCTCGAGCGCCTCGGGCCTGGGGGGTGGCGGGTTGCGTTCTCGTTCTCGTTCTCGCTCCTCTCTTCGCGAATGCCTTCTCTGTCGAGAAGCGTCGGAAGCGAAGGAACGGATGGAGGCCGCGTCGTCCCGATCGAGGTTCCGGATGGAGGGCGGCTGTGAGGGGGGCATGCTGTTGTACTGAGCCGGAGAAGCGCCGTTCAGGTGAGGCGGCATCGGAGGAGCCGGCGGAGGCATGTTATTCAGATGGGACGGCATAGGGGGAGCCGGCGGGGGCATACTGTTGAGATGCGGTGGCATGGGGGGAGCAGGGGGAGGCGGGGGTCCCATCGAGCCCATGTCGGGCAACGGAGGCGCGGGCGGAGGCGGAGCGGGTTCGGCGCTGGGGACATGGCGAGGTTGAGACTGCGCTTGATGATACGATTCCCTCCGCGCGGCGTCGGCATATGAATCCCTCCGCGGCTGGGGTTCGACGAGTGACCTCCTCGATCCCACGAAGGAATCGTTGACGTGGTAAGTCATCTCCGGAACAGGAGATGTCCTCTCCCGCTCGCTTTCGCCTTCGAGGTCGTAGTCTGGCTCGTCGTCGTCGTCATCGGGACCACCATTTATCACACTCGCCTCCAGTTTTGCACCCTTCTTGCTGACCAGCTTGCCCTGGCGGTACTGCTCCAACGCCCTCTTCAGAACGTTGCGCATGACGGCTTTGTTGACATTCCTCCGCACGCGGTCGAAGTAGCGGGTAACGTCGCCGACGACCATGACCTGCGCGTCGTGATCGACCTCGAGGACATCGGCGTAGTTGGCTCGCGAGTTTTCCTTGACGCGGAATTTGCCCGGGCGCAGCTGCATGCCCACCGGCGAGAAGGGCAATTTGTCGAAAGGCGGCGTCCGGTCATTCTCTTCGAAGACGTAGCCCTGCTGGCTCGAGTCGATTCCGGGCTTCTGGAAGTCGTTCTTGGTGGGGGTGGAGATGGGACTTTTTTCGGGGAGCCGATCGGGTTAGCGAACAGGATTGGGAGGGAGGGGTAAGATGATTGAAGAAAAACAACGGAGTCGCAAAGCAACAACGACGACGACGATGAAGAAGAAAGATGCTTACACGCAGATAACATAGTGCGGAAACGTGTCGCTATGTCGAAGGACAATGAAGCGGGTGTATCCAAGGCACTTCCACTCCCATTCGAACTCGTGCGAGTCGGCCCAGAGGAACTCGAAGACATCGCCTATCTCCAGCCGCGACGCGGGGCCAATGTCGTAGCCCTTGCGAGCTGTTGATGGTCTCGAAAGTCAGCAAAAAGAACCACGTTTCAATTTGTCGCGTGGCAGAACAACAACAGAAGAGTCACAGCCTGGTTGCCCCCAAAGGCCCATCGGCGTGGATCTCCAATCTCGTGCGCTGGTGGTGGTGTTTGGGCGACTCACCCAGAGGGTGCTCATACGAGCTCTCATGCGTGCCTACTGACGCATCATCTCCGTTTCCCGAGTCCTTCCCCGAGTCACTCTTAGTGCTCTTGGTACTCTTACTCCTGAAAGTCGTAAATTCTCGGTTCCCGATCACCATCTCTTGCCACATCCCACGGAAAAGGAAGAAGAGAAGAAAGAGAGGGGATTCGAAGAAGGGGATATCTTATGGTTCAAGGTGCCGCTTGAGAGGTCAGAAGCTCTGGCGGGGAAAAGAAAGAAGGATGATCGGTCATTGTAGCAAGACTGGACTGAGACGGGACTATGACTGGGGGGCAAAGAGAGGTGAGCTGTCGGAATCGGACGTGAATTGAGCCAATGCAATGCAAGGAGCCCAACCAGAAAGCACGCAGCCGATGTCTGGGGCTGCTGGATGGACCGACCGACTGACCGATGTGGGAGGGACTCAGGGGGCACTGGACAGAGAGGGAGGCAGGGCGACTCGCGAGGGATTCAGGTCAGGGAGGCAGCAGAGAAGGGCGGTCTCGTCAATCCGCGGCCGGCCCTGTTGGCAGCCAGTTGCTCTTTTTTCCGCCACGTCGCTAAAATGGATCATGCGCGGTGTACATGATGCCCAACCTCCACCGCCATGCGTCTGCTCTCATATCAATGGTCGTGATCAGTCTGCTCATCCCCACCCGCCGCGATTTCAACCAGACATTTCTTGTCCCAGCGCAAACAAGGGCTTCTTGGGGGTTCCAGCGCGGGTCGAGGGACCCGTCACCGCTCTTTCGGCGGAACCTTCGCCGGCCTTCCGGGGTGGCTGATCAATCACTTTTGCCCGCCTTATCTGCTCCGAGGCAGAGGCAGAAAACTTGTGACTATGGAGCTGGGAGGTCGGACGGCCTTGGCTTCATATAGCAACGGCCTGCAAGAGCCTGCGAGAGCGGTTAGGAAGAGCCCAAACATGCTTGATGCGTTGATCACGAAGTGCCTGGCATGATGACCGTCTGGATGTGTGCGGGTGCAGCCGCTATTTTATCTGTGTCTTAGCACAAATGAGGGGTCGATGGGCCTAAAAATAACACAAAATTCCAGGGGATTCCTCCGGCACGATCCTAATCGGAGAAAATGGATCTTGACGAGCCAACATAACACCACACAACGAAAGAAGAGCCTCTTGAAGCCAACGTGAGAGCGAAAGAGCTCAGCAACAACTCGTCCTATGTCGCACATTGCCGTCCAGTCTTCGACTCACCATTGGCGACCTAAAATTTCATGCTTCCGTCCTCCTGTTCGGCCCAGGGGTCTGGGACACTACCACTCTGCACCGACCAGGATCCTGCTGCTCCCCAACCACTCAGGGCCTGCCCGACATAATCCGCGAACTTGTCCCCCAGTCTCTCACCGTCAAGTCTCAAAGAGAGCCTTACCTTGCTTGCCTTCAAAATCTTGTCGGTCAGGTTACAGGCTCTTCACCGACCCAGAATGATTTCATTTTTCTCTCATAAGTGGGCCTGGAAATTCCTTCGAATTTTCCTCTTGTTAGTCATCACTCCCAGTCGCACGTGAGAGAGTCTCTGAGTCAGAGCCACTGGACTGTCTCTCCAGCTGTCTCTCTCGGCAATGCATCCTTGAGTCTCTTCAACGGTATGCGCAATTGGCGCAGGATCTGTACACTTGGGACCCGAAAGTACTTGAATCTTGGATATTCGAATGACTAAGATGCCTCTATGTACAGAAATGTTAACTAACGCTACCTAACCAGACCCCACGCACGGAGCTGAATCTCAATGCGTCACCGGCTTGAGCTCCGCCACAGGTCTCATGGCGAACATGTGTCCTGCGCCCCCAGTGCTCCGCTTCACCATGACCACGCCTCTCTCTACCATTGATCGCTCGTACTCCTTCAACCTGGCAATCTTGTCTTGGGTCTGTCTTGAGCCGGAAGAAATTTCAACCAGCGCTCCGAACAGGTCGGCAGCGTCTTGGAATGCCGAGTTCGCACCAACACCTCCGACGGGTGACATGGGGTGAGCTGCGTCTCCGAGCAATGTGGCCATTGGATGCGTGTCCTCGGCAGAGTTGATGAACTCGCTCCAAGCCGATGTGAAAAGCTCCTCAGAGGTCGTATGGAAAGCAAGGGTAGATGCGGACTCCACATCTTGCTTTTCGATCAGCGTACGTATCGACGAGTGCCACGGCGATGCCATGGATTGTGCCTGTTGAGCCGATTGGGCATGGTCGAATCTCAAAAGCTCCTCAGATTTTGTTGGCACTACGTCGTCGCGGAAGCACAAGACCCAGTAGACGTAATCAGATGGAATGTGGTATTTCGTCCTCATGACTGAGTCTAGGGTCTTGTCGAACACCATGTTGTCGCCAAAGAGCTTCAGCGGGCTCTCGCTGGACTCTCCAGTAAGTGACATGCCGCCGACAATTTCGGCAGGCACAGCAGACGCCAACTCTGGTGTTCGAAAGGTCTTTCCAAACACGGCTCGGCCTTCGGTGTCCAACACGGTGAAGTTGGGCAATAGCTGTCGTCGGATAGCCGAGCGAGTGCCGTCCGCACCGACCAGGAGGCTACCTATCTCCTTGCTCCCATCACCAAAAGTAACTTCAACCTGGCCTTCGGAATTCGTGATGTAGCTTTGAAACTTCTTCCCAAATGAAATATGCTCTTCCAGGCCTTCTAGCAGAATGCTGCGGAGAATGGCGCGGTCAACATTGTACGCTTTGCCTTCCTGGAATCCCTGTCGTCCAGCCCCGGTCTTGGGAGGCGGGCCGGGAAGAGGCGTTGCCCACTCAGTGGGCTGGCCGGTCATGGCATCCATTCGGCTGAACCCTGGCTGCATCGGAGCGGAGGTTGCTTCGAAGGCCTGCCAAAGGTGGCCGGGGAGAAGTTTCTGGAGAGCAGCGGCTCCATCGGGGGAGATACGGATACGGTAGCCCTGGGTGCGGAAGGCCACCGAAGTATCCCGCTCAAAGACGTGGAATGGGATCGGAGGGTTGGCGTTTTTGAGACTTTGAGCAAGGGCTAGACCGCCCAGGCCGCCGCCCACGATGATGATGCGATTTGCTGGTGAAGAACTCATGATGGTTCTGCTATTGGAAGTGAGAAGGTTTGAGAATGCTGGTGAATTGAAAGTCTCGTGACTCGGTGTGTACTCTGACTTTGATGATACGAGAGAACAGAACGCGAAAACGGCCTGCCGTCCGTAGTATTTATACTCGCGAATTCATTTGAAGACATCTTGACATCCGGACATGGACTTTTACTATGAAGTCGGGTCATACATGGAAATTTGCCAAAGACCGGACCCGGTCCTGACGGTTGAGCGGTCGCTGGTGAGACTGCCACAATGCTTCGGGACCGAGCGTCCCACCCGTGGCCGAGCGGTTCCGCTGCCCACCTGCCGCGTGTGCCGGGTCGGCGATGAGGACCATTGCTCAGCACTAGCCTCCATAGTCGACGCCAATCAGATTTTGAGAGACAGATCCCTCACCGAGTCCCTGTGGCGCAGCTGGAGAAATACACTAAAAAAAAAAAAAAAAAAAACTAGTAAGCGGTAGCACTTTTGCGTCGCAATATTGTCAGAATAATTGGATTCAGCATGTGTCCAAAGATGAAGAGCCAAGTTGTCGAAGTAATCAATTCGGTGTCAGCCTTTGCTTCTTTAATAGCACTGACGATGGGCAATATGGCGGCTTGAGAGCCAGTCGGTCTGACCTAGAAAATGAATGGAATTCGATTCCTAGCCCTTGGCCATGAGTCTTTCTAATTCACTCAAACGGGACGTGTTTTCAAAGCTTTTCAATTTCTTTCTACTCACTAGCCCTCCACGAAATTTCTGTCAATCTTTATTTGTCCCCGATCCATCGTACCATTAAAATCTCTGATATCGTGATGGCTTTCCTGGGCAGGGTCCTGCAGCTATTCTCGCCCACTTGAACCTTCCTTAGTTTCGTGCAATGATTGCCTCGACAAGCGGAATGTCGCTGGGAGCAAGAGTGGCGACGCTTACATGAGGCCATGAGAGTTTAGCGAAGTTGAGCATGACGGTCTGAGAATACTGAATCTGAGTATACTCGACAGTCACGGTTCTCGCCGTCTTGATCTCATCCCGCACGACGAATGTAGGAACTCCGTCATGACGGCTATGGGCTGCCGGAGAGAAAGTTCTGAACGGCTTCTGTGCAGTGGGCTTCCAAGGCTTGAGCTCAACCTTTGCTTGCACCGTCGAAACCCAATAAGTCGCCGACATGCTCACTGCATCCGCGTTGCTTGGCCCACCCGTGCCCGGTGCCTTGCCGGAGACAAGGAAGCCAATGTTGCGTGTGCCGCCTCCAGGCTGAGAATCGGTTGACACCGTGAACGTGGTGGTGTTGGTGATGGTCTTTCCCTTGTTGGCCTTGGTCAAGATGCTGTTTGGGTTGTCAATCATCTCTTGAGTGATGCTAGAGTTCTTGATGAAGGGTTCCAGGTCCTGAGGCAGGCGGTGGGTGGTGCTGTCCGTCGCCTGTTGGCTGGCAAATGGAATGAAAGACTTGGCCTGGGTCTCGTCGGCGCGGATGAGGAATGGCGTGATGCCAGCTGTATCTATATTAGGTGCCCCATTGGTGATGACCGCCTGATCAAAGCATTGAGCATTGATCGTCGTCCCATGAGGGATGGACGCCATGCGAGAGTAGGACGCGGCCAGCGTGGGGTCCTCGGTCTTGGGAACGCGCATCCAGAGGCCGGGCTCAAAGTGAATGACTGGCTGCTGGCGGCCCTTCACCTTCTCGGTCAAGTCGATGATGGTCTGGGTGTATGAGATTCCATCAAGAGCGATATCAGGTTGATCGTCCAGGCCGCGGTTGGGCACCGCCCCGAGAGGAGTAGAGAAAACCTGGGTCTCTGCGGTGATGTTCAACTGCAGGATGTTGTCCTTGACATCGTCATTTGGCTTGACATTCATCTCACTGAAGCCGGCCTTATTGTTATTCGGGCGGAAGATGGTGTTGAAGCCGTGTCCCTTAAACGTTCCTTTGAAGTGCTGGAGAACCTTAAGGGGAGGAGCTCTCAAGTTGGATGCCGGGGGCTCCAAATTAGCAGCAGAGCCATTGGTACCGTTGGAGTGGTCAGATCCGTTAGTGCCGTTGGGGGCAGGAACGCCGTCAGTGTTGGGAATGGCCCCCTCTTGCAAAGATACCGACTCAGCGTAGGTGAAGTTCGGCGGGAGGCTGATGGAGACAGCGGGGGCGGTGAATTGACTCATGATTGAAGCTTTTGAGTTATGATATGATAAGAAAGGTTTGATGGTGGAAGATATAAAAGGTGAAGCAGGGTTGACTGGACCGGACCTGTACCTTTAAATAGAAAAACAGTCTGTGGTCGGTGACTGAATAGAATAGTAATTTCTGATCTGCAAGGTATAGAAGCATACGTTCAAACAATTACTGGAATGAATCGAATGAATAAAGGCGGCGGCGATGGCTTCAGCATGTGGGCTGATATAAGACAAGCTGAACGCCGTGGCGTAGAGCTGGCCAGATGCGACGAGAATGAATAGGCAGCCACGCCACCATTGCCTGGCCTCACCATCTGCATGTCTACAACTACTTATCTGATCTACCTTGCAAATATAAGCAGTGTTCATGCAGAAAGACTACAGATATATGATTACTTTCGAGCGATTAATAGCTGTCCAAAGGATCAGAAATACGTCGATGAGGGGCGCTCCCACAGTCAGCTAACCATGTTGATAACTGTTTAACCGGCAGTACCAGCGTAAGCATGGCTTGGTATTGAGGAAGATGAATTGGATGATGGGGAAGGCACTTGTGTCTCAGGCTGAGCATTTCTCCGTAGTATGGACAACTACGTACGATGCGCTTAACGTGGTTGCACTGCGGCTTATCCCGCATCCGGCACCACAAGATTTCAAGCGCAAATTCCCCTTCGACAGGCTTTCCTCCCCAGGCTGTTGCGTGTCAATTGACTTGAGGTATGCTTTCAGAAAGGCTATTGATCGTTCTTTTGCCTCCTTCAATCCTGGCTTGGCAAGCTCATTGGAGGGATTGTCAATCTGGATATGTTCTAGGCCGTCCGCAGATGCCGACCCTGGATGCTACGGAATGCATGTCTCACTCGACGGCAGCAAACGGTCGCAATGTCAGCCCGCTTGGTATTCAGAGGAAGCCTATTGGACAGCAGAAACAACTAAGTTTACAGCTGACCTTGGCAGAATTTTCAAGTCCAGGGGTTCTCTGACTGGAAACATCGTGGCACCCGGCCAACAAGGCACGGACATGGGCCGGTCTTGCCTGCATACCTGCTGCCACTTCAAGTTTCATTTGCCATCTCAGCTCTATCATAGACCTCTTGGACGATGCCAATTTGGTGGCTCATAGCAACGTGTCCGGCCTTAGCTGACATGCGGAATCCCCGCACACAATACCGAGACACGCACTACCACCACAGGACTCGCCTAGCTCCCGCAGGGTTCCCGAGTGGTTCCCGTCCCGTTAGCTCCCGCTCTATGAAATTGGCACATTGGGACTGCTGCCCAGGACACGCCACTATCGGGATAGAAAGACGAAAACGGCAAATATAGGTAGAATTAGCTCCCTAATTGCCCCCGAGTATGGTTAAGCTCCAGGCCTTGACGATAACCTCCTTCAACCGCATTCTTAGACTACCATTCCTACCCGTATCTTCTCAGTCTTCGCAGCTCTTTCCATCAGTTCCTGTCGTTGATGGTTGAGTATTGCGAAGAGAATCTTGAAGGCAATGGCAAACCAGTAAATCCCCGCAGCACCAGTAAACAAGGTACTGAGAATGATAAACGCCAAGGCCTTTGCGCCATATTCGACATGAATGCCCAAGTTCCTCCCTAACATTCCAATCGTACCACCAACAGCGAGAACCAAGGTGACGGTGATTACACCTATGCTTATCTGGGATCCAGTCGCAAAAAGTGAGACGAGAATGTTCGCCAGCATGTTCAGCTTACTGGATCTGAAAACCACTCCCGAAACTGAGCTGATGATAAGTAATGCGTTTCCGACAAGGGATATTATGTAGAATGCAAAAAGAATGTTTCCGAGTGCCGAGAGAATGTCGTCGAAGGAGCCGAAGATGTCGGCAATTTGCCCAGAGAATGGTATGGTAATGTTCGCCACTCCTAGGGGGATCTTCGTTGGGATTTTGGAGACGAGATCCTCAACTCCTAAGTCTCATCAGTCATTAATTCCCTAACGGCACATAGTAACGGTGGCTAGGGTTGACGACTCATTCAGGGGCATCCCCATGCACACATTCGCCACATAGAAGGTGTACTGATTCTTGATGCCAATGATGGAGCTGATCTCATCTATGAAGGCCTTTTCGATAACTTGAATTTCGCCCTCGATCCCGTGCGTGATGTTTCCCAGCAGACTACCAATGGCACCCGCAGCTGCTGGAACAGCAGACTCAAGGCTCCCAACAATTTGGGCTGGATTCGGAATCAGGCTCGCCAGGGCTGCCGGATTCTCGAGAACAACCAACGGATTTGGTATAGAGGATGCAACTCCTTGAAGAGCGCCTATTGGGTTCTCCAAAATTTCCAAGGGATTTGGTATTGTTGGTGAGGGATCGGGGACAGGTGAGCGGCCCGCAAGTGCGTGGTGTTGAACAGGGGCCTGGACCGCTCGAGAGGTTGTGCCGGATTGGTTCAACGATGTCAAACTTATCTAAACGCTATGTAAGAGCATGCTATAACAAAGAGTACGACGTTCACGAAACATATAGTACCGAGAGGAAGTAGATGTCGCTCGCCTGATCGGCCTGCCGACCAGAGAGGACAAGAACCAACGTCAAAGAAAAAGAAACAATACTGAGAGCAGCCGGTAACAAGGCTGACCGACGATATTGCCGTCGCCTAGCGACTCGGCTTTCTAGACTGGCAGTCGACTGGCTGAATGCGCTGAACATGTTGAGGAGGATCAGGAAGAGATGAAAGATGAGGGGTTTGGCGACAAAATTTATCCCAGATTGAGCGTGATCAAGTCATCTAGATCAATATCATTAGAACCACATGTGAAAAATTTCTCATCTCCAAAGCCTCTTGTAGATCAGATCTTATCTCCGCTTCGAGAAACGCGAACACGATGATCCGTCCTTGCCGAGAGCACTGCCATTACGGAAAGTATCTTCTTGAACAATGACTCAATGGTTGACAGACTGTCATTAGATAGCCTCCACATCCCAGGGTCACGATCTTATCATTATGAGATCTGATTCGTTCATAACAGGCTTTCAGCTAGACATTGACCGGTGTTCCCCACGGGATGGATCAAAGTCTCTCAGATGCCGGTGGGAGCCACAGATGTCGTGTGGCAGTTGTCATCGCGACTTACAAGCCGCTTTCGGCAACGTCTCTAGCTCAGCCACAAAATGCCCTTTGCGTCTCTGCGCCTCGCAGAGCTCCAGAGTCTAATTCCTTCTTTACGTGGTTGACGTTTCGCAGTTTTTTTCCCCGCAGGGCGCGTCGGCCTATCAGCGCTTACGGATGAACTTGAGAATACTCTGGTTTTGCCTTCATCTCATGTTCTCAAACCGGTTCATTACCCGTTTGGTAGGTGTGGCTATCAACACACAGACAGACGCACGTTAACGGCATGTACGTTCGTTGGACCCTTCAACGGCAGATGTCAATGCATGTGAAGATTCGTGGAGGCTGAGTCCAATGAACAGAGGGGAAAACCTCGAAAAAGGAAATCGAGTCGTGATGATGTACGCGGCCGGCCTGGATGAGTCTGGGTCGCTTCTGATTTCCCGGAGAGGACAACCTCCAGATGTGCGAAGTGGAAGTCGATTCATGAGGGCGGTATTGAAACAGCTGGACAGCTGGATCTACTACAAATATGGTAAAGACTCGGCAGTCTGCAACAATAATCAGGTTTAAGACATACCAATTGAATGCATCACTGCCAACAACACTGTACCTACCCTTTTCTGACGCATCGAGCTTGGAGTCTCAATCATCATGGGCTTCCACAACCCACTTCCTTCATCTATGGAGGGTAAGTTCAGATTTAAACATTACATGTACAAACACTGACAGCACCCAGCTGAGTGCAAGAAGTGTGCAAAGATTTTGACATCTTTTGTTGATGCCAGGCGCTTCGGCCCCGACAGAGTCATTCCAGCCAAAGTGCTGTCTTCAGCCAAGGTGGGTAGCCTTCTCAACCGGGCCATCGGGCAGTGCTGCTTACACAAATCTTTCGACAGGGTCTCGCAGTTATCACTGTATTCAAAGCCGGCCTATTTGGTTCTGGCAGATTTGGTAGTGGAGTTGTCGTTGCCCGTCTGCCCAATGGTTCATGGAGCGCTCCGTCAGCCGTCGCCCTTGCCGGCACCGGCATAGGAAGTCAAATCGGCCTTGAACTTGTCGATTTCGTCTTTGTTCTCAACAGCTCCGACGCAGTCAAGACCTTTTCTCAAGCAGGATCCCTGAGCCTCGGAGGCAGTCTGTCGCTGGCTGCCGGTCCTTTTGAACGCACAGCAGAGGCTGCTGGAGCAGCCAATCGACGAGGTGCCGCGGCCATCTACAGCTACTCAAAAGCCAAGGGATTCTTTGCTGGGATTTCTCTGGAAGGCTCAGTGATGGCTGAGCGGAAAGGTGCGAATGACAAGATGTACGGATGGCCGTACTCTGCGGGCCAACTCCTTTCCGGAGTAGTTGAGCCTCCTCCCGCAGCTGCGCCGCTGATGGAAGTTCTCAAGATGAACGCATTTGGAAGTTACATGTTCTTGCCGATTGGCATTCAAAGTCCGGCCATACCGAGTCCTAGGTTGGAAGCTGGAAGAAGCGCCGGCTCTAGCTACGATGATGCGGATGTGACCCTGGTGGCACTGTCACCACGCCCTCTTCGGTCCAGACTTGAGACTGGCACGATGACATCGCAGCAGCAGTCCAGAGAGAATGAGGAGCAGCACGCTGCGGAACAGCACCTGCAGGCCCTTCGATACGAGGGAAGCCAATCTGGAAGACAACGGCCAAGAGGTCAGCAGCCCGGCGCACAGCATTCCGAGGCAAGGGCCGGGAGGCAAACGTCGCCGAGACAGCACCTGCAAAGACAGGAATCTGAGAGGCAGAGATCTGAAAAGCCTGCCCAGTTATATCTGGATGATCAGTCGAACATGATTTGAATATGGGCAGGTATTGGGTGACAACATGGAGAAGGATTTCAGAAGTCATTAGTCTCGCTCCATGTGTAGGACAATATCGCCTTTGTATTCGATGCTTCTTTTACCTTCTGAGCCCAGCCACATCCAATTTGTGGAGGTTTACGCCACACTATGAAAATGAATTCGATGCTTCCTTTCCACTTGTGTTAACTAAGCCTCTTACCGTTGTATTGTACAGGTGATAGAGTACCATTGCTGTCACTTGTCAAACATTTAATTCCCGACCATCTTGACCCGCAGAAGACGAAGAAGCGGAGTGGGAAATGCTGTGTGTTGGACAATGAAGGGCGCTAACCCAGGGGCTAGAGTAGAAGTAGATAACAATGCGGGCCTGTTGTTCCGCCTATCTTCAGTGCACGTGCCCAAGAGCAGGGGGCCATGATGTCTTGGCTGTAAGCATCCTCGGCTAAAGCGGCCTAGTTTGACCATTGTTTTCGCAAGCCAAGGTCATACAAAATACACCGAAATTCACATCGACAAAAGTCCATCAAGTATTCACTAGCAAGAGGTTGAGGCTCCGGCTTACCGGCACTGCGGGATGTCGGTGCTGTTTAGTCTCAACCTTGCCGGTTGGACATGCAGATACAGCCAGTTAGACAAGCCAAAGAGCCGGGAGGCGTCGCCAGATGCGTGAACATGGCAGCTGTCTTAGACTTTAGTCAGTTCCCTAGTAATGAACGGCGCGGATCGCGTGGGCAACTTGATCCAAACGAGTCATTGTCACTGGCGACATCGGATAGGCGTCCTGGAACACCATAGGCTCCGCATGGAACCGGGGACCCCCCCGAGGTGGAACGGACGAATAGATCGAGGCATCGCTTAAGATATCCGTGCAACATGGAGCCTCGGCCGATTCATCGAGATTCACTGGACGAGGGATGATGTCACGCTCCATGAGGTTAGCCGAGTTATTTTTTCCACGAACGTGTCGCCACGTCGACCGCCCCGAACGGGTTCTAGAACCCCAACCGCAACAACCCACACGCACGGTAGATCGAAAACTCGGCCGAGGGGGCGGGGACGCGTCAATCTTACCCTGAGAGGCAAATGTCAGAGCCAAAAAAAAATGGAAAATTGAGAAGTGAAGAGAGACGTCTGATGTGAGCTTGCTTCAACACCGAGGCCACACCGAGAACCCATCCCAGGCGCGCCGCAACGTCTTACCCCTCACCGATTGTTCGCGCGCATCCGATGTCAACCTCCACCGAGGCTCAGCGCGAGCGGGAGGTTCAGCGCTACCTCCAGAGCTGGCAGGTCGCCCAGGGTTCTTCTCTCAACGTCGCCACCAATGTCGACAGTATCGCGGCGCCTGACCTGCAGAGCACAGGCTACCAGGCCAAGGCGTCGCCGGACAGGACTCTCACGGCCTTCTCCCAGCTGGCCGTCCTCAAGCTCGACGTCAGGCGTGCCATGGTGTCGCTGATTGACTCTACCACTCAGACCATCCTTTCCGAGGCCACTCGAAACATCCAGCTGGGAGAGCTTGACAGCGAGGCTGCGGAAGAACCGGTGAACAGCACGAACAGCGACCTATGGCGTATGTAGACTCTCTCCAGGAGACGGCTCCAAGTAGCCATTATGTCGCCTGTGCCAAGGGTTGCCCTCGGCTTTGCAGAGTCGTGGGATGGAACCTACTCTTGCGGTGCCGTCATGCTGACCATGAAAACTTCAAACAGTCGGCGCAACCATCCTATCCCGCCCGGATGCTGTCTGCGAGCATTCCCTCATAAACACCTGCACCGCGATAGACTCCCCGAAGGATCGGCCGTACACCGTCCCAGGCCTCATCGTCTCCGACTGCCGCTACGATTCACGCTTCGCAACCCGTCCGTATGTTCTGTCGGAGCCTGGTGTTCGATTTTATGCCGGCGTGCCAATTTTCTCCCGAAACGGACACAGAATCGGCTCCTTTGCTGTGTCGGATGAGCGCCCTCATGATGGACTCACAATCGAAGAGATCAAGTTCATGCAGGGCATTGCCCAGACTGTGATGGAGCACCTAGAATGGGCAAGGGACCGTGTGGATCGCTTCAAGGGTGAGCGTATCGTTCGGGGATTGGCGGCTTTCGTTGAGGATTGCTTCACTTTGAACGACGACAACATTTTGGCCAAGGACGATGTATCCCCGAACCCAACGACGATTCGCCCTCCCGAGATGGCGCTCAGCTCTTCGAAGCGCCCTCTTTCGACAGCCAATGTTTACTTTCGTGGATCCGGATCCCCTCGATCATCCCTGCCGACGCGCCTACGACAGGCAGCGCCGAACTCTCCACCACAATCGCCGCCGAGGAACAACTTCAAGCAATTTAACAAGCAGAAGCCTGATAGTATATCGAACCTCTACCACCGTGCGGCTGACATCTTGCGACGCTCGACGCTCGCTGACGGTGTCGTCTTTCTGGGTGCCACAACCACAACCTCCAGACAGCTGAGCAAGGCCATGAGGATGGGAGGATCAAAGTCGTCCGACGAGGACGAGCAGTCGCTACCAGTCACTTCAGGCTCTGAAGGCGTGGGACTCGACAGCTCTGACTCCGACACATCACCCGCGGCGAGGCCTTGTAAAATCCTGTCCTACTCCATCACTGATGAGCAGACACGCGCTGGCATGGAGCAGGGTCCTCCTCTTTCACTCGGAACACTCGAAAAGTACTTTTCCATGTTCCCCATGGGGAAAACGTTGTCCTTCACTGAGACTGGAGCTGGTGTTTCCTCAGAAGATGATAGTGCAAGCGACCGAGAGCTCATCAGAACAGGGCCCCAGGCAGGCGAGAAAACCGGAGAAGGAAACAGGCGCCGAAAAATCAGGATGGACCACGAAGAGCTTCTCAAGAAAATTCCCGGCGCAAAGTCTGTGGTCTTCGTCCCTCTTTTCGACTACAGCGAAGACAGATTTGCTGGAGGTTGCTTCTTGTGGACGTCAGTCACTGGGCGTATGATGAACCTCGACCAAGACCTCTCCTATCTGCGAGCTTTCAGCAACAGCATAATGACTCAAGTTGGACGTATCAACACACAGAAGAACGAAGCCGCAAAGACGACATTCATTGCCAGCATGAGTCACGAGCTGCGCAGCCCTCTTCATGGAATTCTAGGCTCAGCAGAACTTCTCAAGGACTCCGATACAGATACATACCAAGCGGGCCTCGTAAACTCCATCTCTACTTGCGGCAAGACGCTCCTCGATACTCTGAACCATGTTCTCGACTACAGCAAAATCAATCGATTGGGACGTGCGCAAATGAGGAAAAGCGCAAGGCAAAACAGGCCCGTCGTCCTGTCTTCTGACTCTCTTGAGAGTCTAAGCATGACGGCAGTCGTAGATCTCGGTGTTCTTGTTGAGGAAGTTGTCGACGCTATTGCGGCAGGCCACTCATTCAAGAAACTTGCGGGCGCAGCCGCGCTGGGATCAACAAAAGCAACTGCAGGTCAACTCGGAGGACCCATCGAGATTGGCAAGTACCAAGCTCCGGGAGCCGACGGGCCTGTCTCGGTGTTGGTTGACATCTGTCCGAAGACTTCATGGATGGTTAAGACGCAACCAGGCGCTCTCCGCAGGATCATTATGAATCTCTTTGGCAATGCTCTAAAGTATACCACGTCAGGATTTGTGCTTGTTTCTCTTACCGGTCAAGCCAGGTCAGATGGGTCCAAGGTCAATGCTCTGATCAGGGTTGCAGATACTGGCAAGGGCATAAGTGACGATTTCCAGCAAAACCGTCTGTTTATTCCCTTTAGCCAGGAAGACTCATTCCAGCCTGGTACCGGCCTTGGACTGAGCATCGTCAAGCAGATTGTGGACTCTCTTGGCGGCACTCTAGAAGTCAAATCTGAGCAAGGCAGGGGAACAGAGGTTGACGTGCATCTCCGGCTCGCACCTGTTTCTGATCCAGCAGCTCATCAACCTGATGAGGCCATTCGATCGGTCGCGGAACAAACAAAAGGCAAGAAGCTTGTGCTCTTGAACGGATACACCACACCACAGCCAGCGTCTGTCACTCGACAAGTTTCCAAGATTAACGAGGTGCTTTTCAACACTTGTTCAAATTGGTTTGGAATGAAGGTGGACAAAGAAACCAACAAAAACGTATCAGACGCCGACATGTTCGTTTACTGTGAACCACCTCCTATTGAGGTACTTGAAAAGCGATTCCGCGACCATCAAACGCCCTCAGCACGAAAGGTTCCGATCATTATTGTCTGCCAAAATGCGGAAGAAGCGGTTCAGATTTCTCATAAACATACAAAGGTCTTGGGCCAGATGTCTCAGATCGTTGAGGTGATACCACAACCGTAAGTCAAGCTCTTCATTCTCATTGCCTTAAGAATATGACGCTGATTTCGATACAGTTGTGGTCCACGAAAGCTAGCCAAAGTCTTTAGCAACTGTTTGAAGAGAGCAGAAGCTGCTGCAAAGGCACCAAATGGAGAGAGTATCTCGGTCACCGCATCAAATGCCGACATGGAGCCAACGATCAAGGAACTCCGGATGGGCACACCACAACCAGACGACAGAGTCATTGTACACTATGACCAGCCTCCTGAAGAAGTCAAAGAGGAGCTAGTTTCGTCTCGTGCAATCAGCAAATCGCTAGGCACGGTGCAAGTAAAGGAAATTGGCGGGACCGACTTGAAGGAGCGCAAAGACAGCAAGCTGCACGTCTTGCTGGTGGACGACAATAAGATCAACCTGAAGCTTCTGGTGATGTTCATGAAGAAGTGTGGCTACTCGTACGAGGAGGCAGAAAACGGACAAGAAGCGGTTGACAGGTTCAAAGAAGCTTCGGGCGTCCACATTTCAGAAGACGCACCCGAATACGAGAGACCGCGTCGGTTCGACTTCATCCTCATGGACATCAGCATGCCGATACTCAATGGATTTGAAGCAACCAGGTATATCAGGGAGTTTGAGCGCGAACACCGGATGCAACCGCCGACGAATGTTATCGCGCTGACGGGTCTTGCGAGCGCTGACGCAAGAAGGAACGCCGAATCTGTGGGTATTGATGTGTTTATGCCGAAGCCGGTACGATTTGCGGAGTTGAAGACGTTATTGTTGGCAGCTGAGACGCACGGGCGATGATAATGATCTATGGGTTGGGTGGGATTTGTTGACACCATTTCCTGGTTTCCTTTTTAAAAATATTAAACACGACTAGATGGAACTGGTTTTCAATCATAAATTTCAATTCTCCTTCTGGTAACTCAGGACAGCTACACATCGGAACTTGTTCTCCCCCTCTCAGCCTCGACGATTTCATCTTGACCCACACAACTAAGCCCCTCAAAGTCGTCGAGTTACTTGGATTTGTCTGCAAACCGGTCTGAGGCTAAAAACGAATGACAAGTTCACACTGAAGTCGTGATTGGTAAAACTCCAAGACTATGGATGATCCAATGATAACCCAATCTTACTATCAAGCCTGAGAACAAATGGGGGCCGATAACGGATCATATGTTGAACCGAAACCATCGGCAAGCGTTCTGCATGCATCATGAACTAACTGCTGGCTGATCTGGTGTACGCTGTGGAAAGTTTCAGTAACTGGAGAGAACGTTTGAGCTTTCACATCTTACCCTGAAAGAATCAGCACTGAGTGCGTGGCTCCTATGTAAACCTTGGTTTCGACCTCGACACCGGCATCCTTTAGTTGCTCTGCGTACTTGAGACCTTCGGGCGCTAGGAGGTCGATCTCGGCAATAGCAATCCAGGTCTTTGGGCTTCGTGCCACAATGTCTTTGGGTGCAAAGCATGGCGATGCGTCCCAGTTTTTCTTGTCTTCATGGTTCGGGAAGTAGAGGTTTTGGTACCAAGTCATTCGTCCAGGCGTAAGCCAGGGAACCTGCTTGGAAGAGGACCACACAGTCTCTACTGTGGCAGTACTGTCAATGACAGGACATATGAGAATTTGAGAAATGGGGGCTGGTGGCACGTTCTCTAGAGAGGCTTTCATTGTGAGAACAGCAGCAAGGCCCCCACCGCTGTTACTATCAGTAACAGAATGAGGACAGGATCACACGATGGTTCACTTACGCCGAAAGACCGCCGATTGTCAGAAGAGAGGTGTTGATATTGAGACGCGATGCATTAGCAGGCTGAACCACCCATCTAAGTCCAGTCAGACAATCATCTACAGCGGCGGGATAGACGTGCTCGGGGGCATGGCGATAATTGATGGTGACAACCACGCATCTGACGTCTACGTTTTGTTAACACCTGCCTCGCATCTTCAGAACGGGAGCTCACGTTTGCAAACATGCGTCAAGAATCCATTCTCACTGTCTAATCCCCCGTTGACCCAACCACCTCCGTGCAGCCACACTAAGCATGGCCATCTTCCTGGGGGCGCTTCGCCTTCAGGCACAAACACGCGGACTTGAATGCCGCCACCGAGTTCCTCATCCCAGGTTTTACCAACTCGAGATAGCGTCTGCATGGTATGCGCAAGAGGATTCGGATTATAGCGTGAAGATGGATCCCATGGCTGGGCTTCTGAAGGCTCTATGAATTGGATGATGCTGTCATGGAGAGCAACATACTCGGGGTCCAGCTTCTCGCGGACAGATGGGTGAATGGGCTGATAGATCTTCCTGGTTTCACTCATTTTGAAGAATTGATACCGACAATTCTAGACTGCAAAGTTGATAATGAAGAGTGCCGTTGTTGCGGAGAATGTGCGCAGGCTTTCAGAAAGACTTCGACCGAGTATCCCATGCTTAATCATGGCCGGCGGATTTGCCCGTTCCCGGCAATCGCCGGCAAGACCCATCAAACCGGCATTTGGTCGGAGCTTCGGAAGCGAACACGGAGGTCGTAATTACACCTTCATGGAACTGACCGTAAGAAAGATATTCAGAACAGAGCCTTGATTTCACAATGACATGCTTGAAGAACTTCTGTGGAAAATGGCCTGATGCATATGGCTGAATAGATGACAGCGCGACACCATAGGCTTCCGAAGAATCTGTCTACATTAATTATTTGGCTGATCTGAACAGCCATTCAAAAACCAGCAGGGCTTAGCATACTTTTATAACCTGAAGATTTTGCTAGCGACACAAAATGGGTACATTTTTGGACGTACGTGGAGCCAACGTTTTCATCGATTGACGCGGAAAAGACCCGATTTCAACGCATCACCTGCTGGGCGGATAAGTTCAAAGTACCATTCGGCGGTGTCCAACGGCTCAGGTCATTGTCTTGGCAAAATGGCGATGCTGCAGGGCTTTTCATATGAAAGGCGTCGCTGCCCAGTCACATTGGACATGGTGCCAAGGATCTGACGCAGTCAGTCCGGTCTAACAAACAACCGAGGGAAATAAATCGATTCGCCCGCCAGATAGGGCCTGATCTTCCAATCCGGGATAAAGCGCTGATTGGTGTATAAATTGTTCCAGGGAGTCGATCACAGAGATTAGGAAGCTTTTGACGGGCTTTTGGGAACAGCCGCACTTTCGACTGGCACTCACCTCCCGCTCTCGTTTGACTGCAGCTGCGCTGTGCCGGCATCCGTGATTACTCGCAGACAGATTTGAATGCCGACATGGAAGAATCGGCTGCAGTATCCACGGATGTTACAGTGTTTCGTCCGTTCCATAAGGCGAGCCAGCTATCAATGCGTTGATAAAGTGGTATGTCGTTCAAAAAAGGTACAAACTTCACGAAGGAAAGTTTCTCAGTGAGCTCTAGGGTGCAAATAAGCATCAAGGTAAGCTCATTGAGTTCCCCGTCGTGAGTAGCTCCCGCAATGGCTTCCCCGCAAAGACCGACCCTGGACCCCGCAGTCTAAGCCAGGGTCTGCTTTTCCGTCCCTGTGGAACAGCATGAAGCTGCTCGGTACTCGGCGTAGGATGATGTCTTCTCTACTAGTTCAAGCATACGGCAGACATACAATGGAACACGCAGCTGCAGCTCAAGACAATGCGTCGGATAAGCAGAAGAAGACTGACCGCAGGGTCTTGGCCGATCTTGGGTCAGTGAGGGGAACCTTGTCGGCTGCGACTTCACGAGATTGACGAGTTCTGTCGAGGTAGCTTGACATGGCTGGAAACTTGTATAAATAAGCGAAGGTACAAGTAGGCAACTTTTTCATAGAACGGCAAGCACCCCATCGTGTCTATCGGAGAACTTCGCAGCAGTATCAAGCCTGCAGTCCACCTTTAAGATGAAGGTCTCAACTCTTGTCACGACTGCGTTGGCGGGCGCCACCTTCGCAGCCGCTTCCGTTTCCCTTCCAAGTGGATGGTTCACAGTTCCACCGGACGAGAAGATCAAGACATCCAAGTTCAAAGGGGAGACCCGATACCTTACGTGGATGGCCGATTCCCAGATCAAGCACGGCGTTGAACCCACCTTCGCCTATACCGTTTCAGCATACTACTCCGGCATTCTTCTGGCATACAACCGAACCGGCGATGAGAAGTACTACAACTATGTCAAGCACTATGCAGATGTCATTCTATATCCGGCATGGAATGGAGAGATCCTTCTGTATAACAACAGCAACTCCATTGACGACATTCGTTTCGGCCACACGTTCCTCGACTTGTACAAGTTCACTGGGAACGAGATATACAAGATAGCTGCTCAGACTCTTCGCAACCAGATCGATCGCACTGGTCGCACGCCCACCGGAGGATTCTACCATAGGTACCCCGTTTACATCGATCAGATGTGGCTGGATGGCATCTACATGTTAGATGTGTACTATGCTCGCTGGACCCATGAATTTGATGCCGATAATTCCACAGCCTGGGACGACATTGCCCTTCAGTACGACCTCATTGACGCCGGAACCATCTCCGAGCGTGAGCGCACCAATGGTCTCCCGCTTCATGGTTTTGATTGGAGCAAGAAGGCTATCTGGGCTGACCCCGAGACCGGTGCCTCCCCGCATGTGTGGGGTCGTGCAGTCGGTTGGTACATCATGGCCCTGGTTGATACCCTGGAACTCTTCCCAGAGAACCATGCAGGTCGTGAGCGCTTGCTGAAGTACCTGCAGTCCGTCGCCGATGCCATTGTCGCAGCGCAGGACAAGAAGACCAAGGGATGGTGGCTGGTTATGACTCCCGGCACTGAGGGCCAGTGGGGCAACTACATCGAGAGCTCAGGCTCTTCCATGTTCGTCTATGGCTTGCTTAAGAGTGTGCGTCTCGGTTACATCACAGGGGACAAATATCTGAAAGCTGCTCTGGATGGTTACAAGCTCATGACGGACACGTTTGCCGAGGTCCGCAAGAACGACAATGCCCTTCTATACGAGTGGACTGTCCAGACTGGTAGTCTGAGCTCGAACGGCACATTCGAGGTGAGAAAGCTCTCTTTCTAATTCTCAACAAGCACATGCTAACATGTCCCCAGTACTATGCAAGCCAGCCTTTGTTTGAGTCAGACCTCAAAGGAGTTGCGCCTTTCTTATTCTCAAGCTGCGAGTATGAATTGTATTTGGAAGCGAAGAAATAGCCCAGGAAATAGACAGGCTATAGTATTACAACTTCAAAGGGAGACCTATAGAGACTAATTGGCAAATAAACAATTCCATCACGGGTGGTATATGTTATATTTGAAGTTCAGGTCCTTGGCGACGTAGAAAAAGTTGATTTTAAAAGTCCCTTCGACCTATCACTTTGAATTATCTAGGAAAGAGAGACTGTCTGAGTTGTTCATGAGGTGCTTGTGCGACACCATCAGCTCTGTTTCTGAGCTTGTTGGTTTATTTGTCGCTCCAGTATGCTGGTTGCCTAGAGTCTTCTCTTTCCGTTGTTCTTCCTGGTCTTCTTGCCAGTGTTGGTGTTGTTACCGGTGTTGCCCGCACTAGCGCCGCTCACGCGCTCGCATCTCTCGCCACCATCTCCGTTGCCGCAACGAAGGGGCAACAGACAACATCCATCGGGATCGGCGAATTGTTCGAGACCGTTGGCGCCTTTGCCGAGGGACTTGCAATCCGGTCCATCGGGGAAGCCGCAGCTGTTGGAGAAAAGTTGGGTTAGCTTGTGGTTTTGGCAAAGGCTTTTTTGTTCTATATGCCACAGAAAGCCAAGGAACCCGCAGACTTCAAACGCAATCGAAAAAGGAGGCACAGCGCGGCCGACCACCTTTACATACCCGTTTTGTGCGAGGACGCCAGCGGCGCAAGCAGAGATGATGATGGAGAAGAACTTCATTATGAAAAATTGGATTGAAAGTTTCTGCGCAGCAGATTGAAGAAGAATAAGAAGTCTGGTTGGTTAGAAGAATGAGAAAGTTGTCGCTGGGATGGAAGCAGTCTATAAGATAGTCGCCGCGGGTTCGACCACGCTTTATACTGGCAAATGAACATGGCCTGTTTACCATCTCTCCATGATTATCGTAACATTGCTCTCCAAACATCTTGGCGATGGGTACTCGTTGTTTTGCTGCGTAGCATCCATCGCTGACCCCGAGGAGTACGACACTCTCGGTGGCAGACCCCAACATCCCTGCGAAACCTAGTGCCAAACTAAGCTTACCGCGCAACCATCAGAAATGCTTTATGGCATGTGTCACAATGGGACGACAGTCGACATACAGGGTTCATGACTCCAGATTTCGCTTGGCTTGAGCCGGTCGCTCACGAGCGGAAATCTGCAAATCCTGTCTTTGACAGGGGCAGCCTATTTTGCCTGCTGAACCATTCCGTTGCATTGTTTTTGCTACCTTGCAGCAGCCCGAAGATAGGAGCAGCGGAGCCTCCCGCACGGCATGAGCGGACTTGGCACTTCGGAATGCTCCAGAGGCTCCTGCCCTATGGAGGCCAGCTAAGCCTCAACACACCCATCCCAGGGCCTTGGCAAGCAATATGGAGGAGACTTGCACGGCAAAAGCTATTCTCTTGACATCTCAAGTCACCTCAACTTGGAGCCGAGCGCATACGGAAAGCCTCGTTCAAGCGCTCAACAGGAGAGCGCGGAAGCTGGATGAGTGCACTTGTGTACGCAAATGTGCACACTTAGTGGGAAAGAAGTGCAACGGTGAGATCACCTTGAATACGAGCCACACGAGCACCCGATAAGAAGAGAGCTAATTCAAACAGATCAACTGAGAATCAGTTACCCTTGACGAGTTCATTCCAAGCCATCGGTTAGCAGGCCCCCGCAAGACGTATCCGCAAGAATCCCGGGTGGAATCTTCGAAAAGCCTTCTTTTTTCGCGGGTCTGTCGGAATATCACCATACGTTATTAGAGTTACGGGGACATCAAACTGACTTTACAGGGCTGCGGTTACACGCGGACACCTTGCAGTGGTGCTGGTGCTACCCCAACCGCCCCTGTTTCAAAGCCTTAAAGATTCAGCTGAGCAGCCAAGCAAGGGCTGTCCCACCTGGAGAAGGGGCAAGAGAGTTTCAGTGAGGAGTTAATCTTGACGCGCGCGTTACAATAACAAGACTTCAATAATTGGCGCCTGCGTCTGTGATTTTACCATGGATCACTCATCCCGCCGGCTCGGTTGAAGGAATGAGACACAGCTGGCAAGGATCAGCTTACGGCATAGGTTGACAATAATCCCGGGGCAAATGTCCCCGTTCATAACTCGTGAAATGGACTTGTTCGTCAGACAATGAAAGACATTTTGATTCTATATGGGGAAGACCATAGACCGCGCGCTTCTTTCTTCTTTGGCCGTCTATGAATCCAAGACTGCGATAAGACAAGAGACGAACACTGTCGGTTCGCCGCCGAGATATACAACAGTAGAATTTCGGAGTCTACGTTGCAAAGCGGAAGTCGAGCCTGGGTAACGCGTTAGCAACATTATTCAGTCAAAGTTCAAGGTGCAAGCGGGAGGTAGCTCACCTTTTGTTCCCGACATCCGTCGTGTTGGTCCTGTAGTTGTGTTGCTCTTCTGGGGACATAGCGTCCCAAACCTTGGCCTTTTGGTTGTTTCTCCATCGGTAGTAAAAGAATGTGAATGGGTATTGAACAACCTGCAAACAACCTGAGCACCTAATCTTACCAAGCGTAGGGGTGGAGATGACTTACACACATCCAGATGCAGATAACCAAAAGGCCCTTGTTTGCCTTAAAGTACCGCGGAGCATCATTGGATTGATAGACTTGGTGGCTAAGGTTAATCTCCTGCCGTCACGCGGGTGACAATTAAGACTCACTGTTCGCTCCGATCATGCCCGAGACTTGCACCCACATATTGTAAAGGCTAAGGATGGGTCAGCGAAGCGACGACTTCAAAAGAGAAAGGAGAGACATACGAGGCAGACACCGTTCTGTTCTGCACCGAACCTGCGTTTCTACTTGTCCAAGCCACTTGAATGGGGTGGGTGCTAGGCCTTGTTAGCTCATGCAGCCTTTATCAGCCAATCCAGCACTCACTAGGGGAATGAGAGTAAAACTGTGGCGATCGCGAAGTATGCCCATGGGCTGATGGGGTCCGGCAACGCGATCAACGCCACAAAGCAAGGCAACAACCAAGCATCTTCGGCCATCGACACAAAACTCCGATTGTTCACCAGCTCACTCAAAGCAGTAATGAGCAGCATGGTAATACTGGAACCAACGATGTTCGGGATCGAAAGCAGGTTGGTCTGGATGACGTTGAAACCGAGACCGCGGAAGGATAAAGTGAGGTATTGGTTGACCGGATACTTGGGCAAGCCGAAGAGCAGGCCAAGGGCGTACAGCGGCCACATATCGTAGTCCTTGGAGCACTCCCAGATCTGCCTGACGGACAGGCCCTGTCGGTTGTACATACCTCCCTTCTGGGGGTCATCACGAATGACTGTGTGATACTGAGGTTAGATGCAGTTCTGGGTAAAGTTGAAGCACGTGGGATGCTCACCGGAGTTGACAATGATCTTAACTTCCTTTTCCTTGAAGTAGCCCTTGGGGTTCCACCAGCTCCTCGTTCGGGCGGGACATTGCGGCATCAGGAAGAATGAGAGCAGTCCAACACTGAACGTAAAGCAGCCCCTGAAGTCAAGAGTTAGTACAGGACTCGGTGGTTCGAAGCAGAACAACTCACTCAATGAGGAACATCCATCTCCAGCCTTCGTAGCCCAAGATACCTCTCATAGACAGAAGACCGACCGCGGCAAAACCCACACCAATGTCAACTGCAGAGAATGTGAGCTGCTGAACTGAACCGTGTCCTTGGTTGCACCACTTACCAATTTGGGAAGACATCCAAAACCAGGCTAGGCGAATCGGAAGCTAAGTTAGAGTAAGCGAAAAGCCCGTAAAGCTTTGCCATCTACTGGAGTTACTCACAGACGTGCCCGTGTACCAATAGCTAAGATACAGAATTGTGTCAGGGATGAAGCCACCTTGGAAGGTAGCGCTAGATTCGTCCGAGTCAAAAAAGTGTCATGCAGAACCAGGTACAACATAACCTACATCAGATATCTGGTGGCAAGAAATGACGCCCGTCCCTTCAGGAAGAATTGCAGGCCGGAAACGGTACTGAAAAGACAGATCTGGATTGGGATCCACAGATCCGGGCCGATACTATTGAGGTCAGATGGGCTTCATATTTACTTGTAGGCCCATATTGACGAACCGCTTGGAGATCAACTGGGATGGAAGCTCGGCAACAAGGAAACCGACTCGGGAGATGGTTTGGCCAAGGTTCTTCTTTGTGTTAACATTGTAAGGGACCCGAAACATTGGCGGATGTACTCACGTAGTCACCGCGAGTGAGGCCAAGATCAGGGAGCATGTCATCAGAAACGGCGTTGTTGATGTTGTTTCTGTCAATGTTCAAAGCAGCAAACATGACGCAACACCAGACCTGAGTGTTGCAAGTCAGTCAGTCGCGTTCACCAAAGGCATTGTGCGATGCTCGTCAAAACTCACCATAATCTTCCAATCAACCTTGCGTCGCACTTGCCGCTCTTCTCTCCAGGTCCAGCGGAATGAGGGGTCGAAAGCCTCCTTGTTCTCCCATTGCGGGTGGATGTAAGCCTCCTTGTACTCTTCCAAATTCTCGGAATCCCAGATGCTCGGTTGTGTCGCAATCTTTGATGCTGCAGATCAGCTAAACGTTCAGATGTTGATGTACCGTGAAGATGACCTACGGCGTCAAGGTCGTATTCTTCCGCTTTGGGGCCCTTCCGGATTCTCAAGAAGCGAAGGATAGCGTCGCCGAGCGCGGCTTCCATGCGCTGAGTCTGCTGTGTAGCCAAAGCCGAGGCGGTCGGGGGAACTGCGTCTCGGACATCCTTGCCGGTGCCGGTCTTGGAGTCTGCGCCCGCGTGGTCCGAAGACGTGATGGACCCTGCGGGCGAGGGCTTGTTGGTCGGTTGCTGCTGGGCAGACATTTTGGACGGCAACTCGAAGAAGGAACGAAGTCGAGCCGACACAACGGGCAGCAAAAGCAAACATCTACCTACGCAAGCGATTCCCCTATCTATTTAAGAGGGAAGCATTAAAATCTCTTTCCACACCAGCTTCGGTCGCCGCCCGAACCCCCCTGGTGACAGAACCAGGCTACCGGTCGCCGCATTTCTTAGCCAAACGGCATACATGGAGGGAACCTCAAAGGCGTGATGGGTAATAGCGACCGTCCATAGGCAGGAAACAGCGGCCATACCCCGATTTTTGCCCCTTTGGTAAAACGATGCCCCCCCACAGGGGGTGACGGCATGTTGCTTACCCAGGTAGAACCCCTGAACAGATCGTCTTCCGAGGAGATCCAAAACTTGGGATCAGAGAGCTACGATGAGCGCTGAGAGTTGTGTATACTGACAGAATGTAACGGCAGGGGACCACGCTATTTACTGCTTGATTTCGAGACGCGCGCCAGCTCTATCGGAGCTTTTCTCTAAGCTTAACCTAAACCTGAGCCGCTATTTCTTCTTCTTGTCCATTGCCTTTGACGCGAAACCGAGCCAGGTTCGCGGTTGTCTAGAACGCAATGTGCGGAAGAGTTGAACACTGGGGCCGATGTTACGGTTCGTCCACTTTGGTGTGTTGCGCCATTCGCTTGCAGCGCACGCCATTGATTCACCATCATTTGTTTCGATGGCGTGCTGGAGGTCGAACCCCCGCATTACATATTTAAGCAGGCAGCTTACCCTCCGCGCCGGCCTGGCCACACCCTCTCCACTCGGTTGAAGAATCCGTCCCGGCCGGCAGTATTCACGGGTAACCTGCTTAGAATCGCTGCAGCTTTGATACTGCGGGGCATGCCGACCGCCGGGGCCGAGAGCAACACCCCACACTCGGGGCCGCCATGACCGGTACGAACGAAGTGGGTCATAAAGATTCGGGGTGGTGGCCGGAGCCTGCGCGGAGCTATCTTGGCTATTTAGCCCTGAACAAATGGCATGGCTTATAACTTTCAGTCAATTCACAATTCCAAAAGCCCTCGGTATATCAAAAGTCTCGATTAGCCGTATCTGGAGTACTACATCTAACCGCTTTCAATGAATGAAGCTCAAGACATTGTTCGCGTAAACTCCCTATTTAGCCCATGAACATTCGCAGAGCAATATCACATGGTCATGCTGGTCGAGGGAGCTCGTACAGACATGTTGGGTTGCCAGGTTTCTCCGAATATTTTATCTGACCACTGTTGCAAACCTAGCACTGCCAAGTCAGGAGCTGAGCAGCCAAACAGAGAAGACGCTCGAGATCTTTTCGACTTCATGAACTTGGGCCAAACATGTTTGCAACGGAGTTACCCCAGACTCCGTCGAATGGGGCGAGAGGAGACACAAAAGTCCCATGCATCCATTAAAACGGGTATCCATCTCTGGGCAACAGGGACCCCGTAAAGCGACAATCCCGCCTATGAAGTCAGTTGTTACTTGTGTAGGATTGCAATTAGCTTTCATGGCTTCTTCTTCTCTTCACGACGTATCTGCACTCCCTCACATCCATCACCGTCGATTTCCGGTCGTCATCGAAAGCCACAAACCTCGCGACAGATTTCCATGAGAAGAATAAGCGCCCTACACGCTGTGTGGCTGTGATTCTTGTTCGGCTTGCCGAGACGCTAGCACAGCTTAGCTTCTTCAGCTACGCTTATTTTCCCCATCTGTGCTGCACGACAGGACGGAAAACAGGGTATTTTCAGGCAGTGCACTGCAATTTCACAGCGCTTGGCAGCACGTAAAAAGAAATCGTGTCGCTTCTATGGCGCGGTTGGACGGGCGAGCCCGCCCAATTGACGAACCACGCACCTCAGTGAGGGTTTCAGCCAGCTTCGCCTCGTGTGCGGCCACAGGGCTGATTCCCTGCGACGGTGGACTGATGCCTGCTTGAGGTAGACCCTGGGCTTCGCGTGTTTACGAGGTTTTCTTGAGCAAGACTTTTGTCTTCTTCCGCGCTCGCGTCGCTAGCTCAAGATTCTCCCTTCTTGACCTCAGATGAAATTTTCACGCCTTTGCCGTTGACCCGCGAGCACCATGATTCCGGTCCGAACCCAAGCCCGAAGCCTGTTGGTGGCGCTCTTCAGCGTGTCAGTAGCGCTCGGCCAGGAATGCAGCTACGAAGGCGGCTGGGCTCTCCGGGCTCCGGGGTCCTGCCCGCCGAGCGCGCCGGTCGAGTGCGGAACAGGCGCGCAACCTCGGTGCTGTCCTTCCGGATACACATGCACTGGAGATGGCGACTATGTCGGTAATTATTGCTGCAAAGGTATGTAGTTGCCCCCCCCAACTTTGTTCATTGTGGCCGTTGATTGGAAGCTGACGCGCTTTACCCGGTGCAGACCCGGAAGACTGCAGGTCCCTAGCTCTCGAGTACCCTCAGGTGCGCCGATCCATCCCAGCGGCGAGCTTTTGCGAAAGAATCGCCAGTGCCCCGACTCATCATGGAAACTTTGGGGTGTAAACGGCAAGCTGGATAATGGAGGGTGGTGCTGCATGGACGGCTTCAATGGTACATACCGCGACAACAGCCAAGGCATCGCCCTACTGTGCACGTCAACGACAGCGACCGCGCTACCTGCGAACATTTCGTGGGCTGATGCCGTGAGCACCTCGTCATGCTCTGTGACGGCGACGTCAACTTTGGCGACAACAGCAACGGGATCTTCAGTGGTTTCGAGCACGGCAACGACGATCAACACCGGGACGGCTGCTTCATCGACGGGTACGGCTTCGGCGGGAAACGAAGATTCGGGTGGGATCTCAGGCGGTGCCGTAGCTGGAGCAGTCGTCGGAGGGGTGGCCGGCATGGGCCTGATCCTGGCCGCCATCTTCTTTGTCTGGAGGCGCAAGCGGGGCTCCAAGACCGCAGCAACCGGGCCGGATGGAAGCAACCAAGGAGGTTGGGCGTATGGCGACCCAAGTACTGGCAAGCACACGTATCAGATGCCCAGCGAGATGTCAGCTCAACCGTCGCGAGTCGAGATGGATGGTTCGCCTCTACCAACGTATGAACTTGATGGGTCGACACCACATGAGCTAGATTCCGCGACGACGAGCGCAACGCGACCAAGATAATGAACAACGGCTGTACATGCATCAAATTAGGCATCTGATTTCCAGATCCAAGATCGCAGAGTCATTTCCCCGAAAATCAATAACGGAACCTGTCGATTCTTTCCATCAAGTGTGCCCAATATGCCAATTTTCTTCGTGGGTTGGAATTGTGCAACTCAAATGACCACTGTCGTCGCGTTAGTTGCCTCCAATCCGCCATCTCTTTAGTTTTGCCATATCCGCAGTGGAGTCTTTCTTCCTATTGAAGGATGTAAGTTGACGCAGAATATGCTGGTCAACAAAGGTTGTTTAGTCATCCAAAGCAAAGGCCCTACCTGATATACGTAATCTCCAAATGGCAACTGCACGTTGCGATCTGATAAAGTTTCGGGTTATCTGAGCGGAAGGAGCGAATGGCAGTTATCAACTACGGCGTTCCTTCCTGTTCGATCTGAGTTGTTGTTAGTGGGGTAGTTGCGCCTGGCCTGTGCAACATGATTGGCTGATTTTCGACGGAAGACCGTTGCACAGACCACCAACGCTGCAACTCTGCAACCACCGACCTCACCTTCCACCCCGCGCGTCAACTGTCCATGCTTAACCCCTCAACAACACACTTCCCTCACTCACAGACCGTCAGCCTGCCTCAAGTTGCGACACCAGCTTTGACGGGCTGGGAAATGTTGCATAGGCTTGGCTATACTGCTAGCCTTAGTTATTGACTGGTTATTTCCTCACGACACCAACTAGGTGCGGCTGGTCAACCGACGGACACCCTGCCGAGAAACCGACAGCGTCACCGCCACAATTTCAACGAATTTCACAAGCATTCACTCGGTATGAACCATCGACTTCACCTCCACCGAGTTCGATTACTAACCTTTTTTGAATTAGATAAATCCAAGGGTAACGATGGCTGCAGTCGCTCCAGTCGAGGAAGGCACCGGCCCTCCACCTGCACCTTCCACCCAGACTGTACCCACTCCTCCCCGGCAACGCACTCCTGGAAAGTACTTCGCCTGGGTCAACAAAAACGTCCTCGGCCTTCTCGCAATCTGGTCCAAGAGACCTCAGGCTCTCGATGAGTCCACCCCTCGCGTGGTCGAGAAGAAGCAGGAATTCGCAGACTATTTCAACTACGTCGAGGCTTGCAAGCAAGCCTTCCCGAATGCCCTTCCCCGCGAGCTTTGCTCCGTCGACACGGCCCATCAACGTCTGACTAGTGGTCTGAAGATTGTATGCGATCCTGAGAAGTCTGTTCAGCAACGCTACTTCTCTGATGAGGACAAGCGTCGCGCCCAGGATCTCTATGATTGGGCCCAGAGGGCGGATGTGCTTGCCCTGACTCCGCCGGCCAGCGACAACGAGACCACGGCCGTAGTCAATACTCGTCGCTCTCTCACCGGAGCTTACAATGCGGACAGTGACGGCAAATACCCCATTCGCAAGCCTGCTCCCGCCCACCCAGTCTGGGGCCGAAGGGGCATCATGCACGGTGTCGCACTCACTGGCATGAAAGGCAAGACTCAGTGTCTCAACCCGGACTACTTGGACGAGAAGCGCGAAGCTGCGGTTATCGGTCACAACGGCCTCACCGTCGGCGACTGGTTCGCCTCCCAGATTCGCGCCCTCTTCGTCGGCGCACATGGCTCCTCCGAGGCCGGTATCCACGGCCGCAAGGACCAAGGCGCCTACTCTGTTATTGTCAGCGGAACCTACGATGAGATTGACGTCGACAACGGAGACGTCCTGTACTACTCCGGCTCTCGGTCCCTCGAGCACAAGAACCCAACTCAATGCCCCCCGCGTTCCAACGGAACCACTGCTCTTCACGTTTCACAGATGAACGGCAGACCCGTTCGCGTTCTCCGCAAGGCCTCCTCTGATAAGAAGAAGTTTTCCGTTTGGGCTCCTCTCTGCGGCATGCGCTACGACGGTCTCTACCGCGTCACTTGGTCTGGAACTAAGAAGAACACGCACAATGGGCTCTTCGAGCAGTTCAAGCTCGTTCGTCTCCCCAACCAGACCCCGTTGGAGGACCTGCGCGAGATCCCCAGCATCGCCCAGCGCAACGACTACACCAGGGTCTCAGAGTACTTCTGAACGAAAACTTGGTTGCGATACGACTTCTTTCATTTTTAGCTTGGGCCGATGGGGGTTTTCATACTGCTTTTTGACGGAGTCTTACGGAAGACCATCGGAGTTTTTATAGGGTGAAAGGCCATGGAACAGGTTATAAGCCGCGGTTATTAAGCCGCAAAGTGCGGCGTCAGGGTTTGCTTTTCTTTATGAGGAGTCATTGGGAAATACCCGTTCTTTTTAGCTACCTAGGCACAGATGGTTCAGTCAGCAGTCTGAATTTCCATAGGAATCGCGTTTTTGATAACTTTGACCCGTTCCCCTTACTAGACGAATCGATAGCAGAAGTGCTTCAATGGCTTTTTCCCCCGTTGCGAAATCTGTTACAGAGTGGGCTACGAAACTTTCTCAACATGAATCTCAGCCATTTGTCCTGCACAGTGTTACTGTCATCATGATGCCGGGCTTGTTGGGGCCGAAGCGTTGTCGTGGTCCGTCATTCCACGTGGGACCAAAAGGAGCACGTTTGGATCAACGACGAAATAAGTGGTATTCATCTGTGTAGTTGTCTACCCCTCACAGCTAAAGCCTCTCTTCACCTGAATCCCTCAACCCATCTATGCCTTGGGGCAAGATTCACCGTTTTCGGAGATGTCGCCGGGAGCAATGCACTTGCAGCCATCGCTGTTGTAACGAACACAGCACTGTCGAAAGTTAGCCAGTGCTCATACTACACCACAGGCTCGGAGCCGAGTAATAAAGGAGCTGGGTTGAATTTCATTCAACCCCGTGAAATAACTTACCCAGGCACCAGCGCAAGCCGCGCCGACACCGCCGCAGTTGCTCTTGATGCACTGCATCTGACGGGTCTCGATGACGTTGAGCATGCCGTTGGGGCTCTGAGCTACGCTGGCCAGGCCGGTGGTGACGCAGGCCAGGAGGAGGATCTGGGTGAAGAACTGCATGGTGGCGAGTTGTTGTGTGGGTATTTTGAAGGACTGTGTGGAAGTTGGTGATGTAGAGTGAGGTTGACAACAAGATTTCAGCATCTAATCGACAGCAGATGATTTGGATACTTATAGTCTACAAGCCGTCCGCCTAGTCCGAAGAAACTCCCGAAATCGTGCATGTCGGTAGTTTGATTCAACCCGAAGTACGATCAAAGGGGGACTGCTCAGCCTTGTCGGTTCAGTTTAATTACTTTGAGTTTCTAAGGGAACCCACATCGCGACTCCGCAGGAACAGGAGACATTCAGTTTAGCCGGGGCGAGTTGCCCAAAGATCGCTTTTGGGCAGTGAATTCCGTCAGACGCTTGGTAGAAAATAAGGCATTTGATTTAGGTTTGCAAAGTAAATATTATTCAGTCATCAAGCTCTATAGCTATGTTGCCATTGTACGTTGGTATGCTGCAATCGCGGCGAACTCACTTTGACAAAAGACAAGTTCATCTTCCTCCCAGAACGAGTTGTGCTGTGATCTGTGCTCCTTACGGATGCGCAATATAGATACGGGGCTGATAAGGGGGCAGATCGACGCTCAATACGCCGTAAACTTTCCACGTAGGGCGCAAAAAGCTAGGATGCCGTCTAGTCGGATGCGTCGGAAATGCCCGTACCTGCTGGTGTTTAGTTTTCCGTGTAATGACTCGGGTTGCCAAGTCGAGGTAATCTAGGCAATTACCTCTGCTGTTCCAACATCAAAGTTTATATTCTTCCGCCAGTTCGGTTCGGTCTTAAGATAGGTGACGACGGGCCGGGCAGTGGCCGACAATTACCCATCCATGATGCCTGTGAAACTTTTATGCTGGACAACGAATGCACGGCGACTAGATTGGCATGTTCAATCTGTGGCGCAGTGGGAATTCTTGCTCCAGTTTCAGAAAGTCTCGGTATCGCTTTCGTACCAGAACGGTCATAGCTTTTTGCCCAAAGCCTTTGCTCAAAGATTGTGCGCTTTCATCAGATTGTCGCATAGTAAGTAATGCCTATAATTGTGCTATCAGTACTCTAGGTCCGGATATTCTTTAGAAAGTGAGATGTGGTTTCTGGACTCATGCAACAGGTGTGCTTCATAGCTCCACGCCCGATGCTTATGAACAGAAGCGATTGCTGAAGCAACCCAACCGCCGACTCCAGCAAGGTATGCCGTTTGAGCTACTGTGTTGTTAATACAAACAGCAGACTAAGGCAAAGCAAGTTGACTCAGCTCGTTTTTGACTTCATCAAAACTAATATCTTCCTTCCCTTCTAATACTCTTTACCTCATGATCTCATCCTCTAACAACAGCCCGTCTCACACTATCTTTTCCAGACTGACCTACCATACCTACTACATTATAAATTCCCTCTCGAGGATTGTCTTTGTCTCACATTACTACACCTTCCCGGAGGATCACGCGTAATTA
Source organism: Colletotrichum chrysophilum (assembly GCF_026319265.1). Classification (NCBI taxonomy): domain Eukaryota; kingdom Fungi; phylum Ascomycota; class Sordariomycetes; order Glomerellales; family Glomerellaceae; genus Colletotrichum; species Colletotrichum chrysophilum. Next base: position 52,027 of record NW_026517420.1, on the reverse strand, counting down.
GGAGCTTTTTCAGTATACCATGCTTCACTCGTAGTGCACGGCACCCGGCGTCACTCTTTATGCAAGGAGTATCTTGACTATCGCCGACGGTCCCAAAAGCGGTAGGCTCGAATTACGGCTCGGAAGAAGTGGCTGCAGATATTGACGTGGACGTGCCAGAAGCAGGACCGGCTGGCAAGGAAACGCCAATGGCAATGGATGAACGGGTTGGGCTGCAGTCTCGCCAACCGAAATAATAGTGAGGGGCGTGCTCCTCAGAATGTTCGTTCTGGCTTCAGATTTGAGGCGGAAGAATCCACTACGAACTCAGACATAGAATCGATCGTCCGGCCCAGGAAGGGTATGGGTTTGGACTTACACAGGTGGCTGTCACTTTCAGGCGCCGTAGAGTAGGGACCGCGGGGTGATTGGGGGATTAAATGATTCCCAACCCGAGGAGGATTCCGACAGAGTAGTCTTCGATGTCACCGTGGCTGAATTCGCTTTGCATCACTGTATCAAGTATGCATAGGACGTCATGTCTTTATCTTGGGAAGTTTGAACCGGTGAAGGGCAGCTCGGCTGGATTGGTAACAGAAAGACTAAAGTCTCAATGCTTTGATTATGAGCAAAGAGAAAAGGACCTCTCTCCGATCAACCTACCGTTCTCACAATCCTTCGAACTGCAAAGTGGGAGGTGCGTGCCAATGCGGCTGGTTGGCTAGCGGTCCGATGAAACCAACTATCACACGTATGTTTAAGGAAGTCTGTGACCCCTTTTGCTGGTTATTTTGTCTTGATATAATCAGTTCTCTTACGACTCTAGTATAAGTTTCTAATAGTAAGCCCTGTTACCCTTTTGGATAATTCATGTGTCGTCTGATACTCGTTACTCTAAGCGCTAAAGCAAATGAAACATTGGTCAAAGGCAGCCGTATATCTAACCCAGGAGATGGGCGTGACCCTCAGCCTCTAGGGTTTCCCTCACGGCGGTCCTCACCTTCTCATGAACCGCCAGTGGCGCCGCGATAAAGCCATAGTTGGCCACCATCTTACGGCCAGCAACCAAGTTCACCGGGTTTCCGTCGACATCCGTGACCTTTCCGCCGACCTCTTCGAACAGCAACATGGCACCGGCGTGATCCCAAATCTTCGCCAGACGGTCGCGCCTCCTGTACGCCCAGAACGTGCAGTTCGCCTGCCCCAAGCCGAGCACCGCCCACCGCAACACCCAGCCGAGCAAGTCGTTGCCGGGGTACGATACCCCGAGGCGCTCGGCGACCTTCTTGTGGATCCCCGGTACCGCCGAGTCGGAGCCGTCGATACAAGTGACTGAGACCAGGGGGTGGTTGTCGCCGTCCGCGTGGCGGGGGATCTTCGTCGGCTGGAGGTCCAGCGGCCCGGGCAACGCGCGGATGTAGGTGCCGTGGCCCCTGACGGCGAACATGATGCTGCCTGTGCTGGTGGGGTCGATGCTGTCGTTGTTGATGGGTGCTTTCGCGTCCGCCGCCAGCATCGGGAGGCCGACGATGCCGACGCTCTGCTTGCCATCCTCCATAAGACACACATTGATGGCGTAGAGCTCGCCTCTGACGAAGGTCTTGGTACCGTCGATGGGGTCAAACACCCAGAACCTCCCCGTCGGCGACGGGTCTCCCAGGCCGCACCAGTCGATCATCTCGCACATCTGCTCAGGCGACTCAGGCAGTTTGCACAGAGAGTCGGGCTCCCTCTCGCTCGCGACCTGCTGCAGGAGCGCCCACACCGACTTGAGGAGCTCCGGGTTCTCGCGGAGGTCGGCCGCGGACTCTTCGCCGACGAACTTGTCGCCGGGGAATGCGGCGTGCAGGGTTGATGTGAGGAGGGCCTGGATGGCGAAGTCGGCGACGGTGACGGGGCTGAGGTCTTCTTTTGTCACGACGCCCTTGTCGGAGGCGACCAGGACGCGTCGGCTGAGTGTTGCAGCATGCTGGATGGCCGCGATGGCGACGGTTAGTTCGTGAGCGTATGGTCCGTCCATGATTGATTTGCGCGTCGATGATGGGAGGTTGAAGATGAGATGAGGTGAGGTAGGCAAGGTGAGTCGACGCCAAGCGGGTCGAGTTGCAGCGCAGCGGTGATCCTGCAGGGGCTTTGAAGAATGTGGCTCAGTTGCAGGAAATCGGTTGCGGGGAAGATTCGACGTTTGCAGGTGTCAGGCGGATGAGGTCGGAGATTTGAAATTTACGGGGAGTCACTGTTGATGATGGATGTTTGAATGGGGGCGATGATGTCAGAGTCCTGAGCGCGGCTTTTCTGGTTTGGCTCTTTTCGACGCAAATTTTCGCCGGAAGAATCGCCGTGGCGTGGCCGGCATCGGCCTCGGAAGCTCCGAGTGCAAAAGTGGGCCTTTCCTCCAGATTCTCGGACCCGATCACTGGGCAACGGAGGGAGGTATCAAGCGAGGAAGAGCAATGGGAGACGGCACAGGGATTGACGAATGCATAACGGGTATCAAATGTTCGTTGTTTGGTATATATCAAGCTCCACCTCTCCCTGGAAGACCAAATGTGCAAGTCTCCATAATGTGTTTCCCTGTAAAATGTAAGCTTCATGCCCAAGTCTAAGTTCTCGATGTAACACCGGAGAAGAGAGAAATCGACTCACTTTCTTTCCATGTTCGTTTCTGATGGTATTCCAGCGCCTTGCATTCCCAGCGGCGCACGCACCAAGTCGCGACAAGTGCATCGCGCATCGCCCTCTCTAAAGGCACCAAGATGTTCAAACTGTTGATGCCATCTCTCGATTCCTCAACAGCAAGACGCCTGCCGCTATCGTCCATCCAGTCGCACACGTCATTGTTCATTCTGACATCAAACAGCAGCTCCTTTGCCTCCCAGTCGCTCGTCGCGTTCAGCTTCCTCTTGACGAGCCATGCCTTGCAGATGCTGCCCTTCCCAATCTTGGAGAATCTGACCCCGACCGCGCCTATCCCGCTGCGGGACACGGCTCGGATGTAGTACGCGAAGGGCTCCTGGACGACCAGAGGTGGGCGCTCAATGTTGAAGACGTGTTTGGGGTGCGCGACGATCTCTGGGGCCGCGGTGGAGTCGCGGCCGCCGCTTCCGCCCCTCCGCTTCAGGGAGTAGTCGATACGGCTGAACTCGATTTTACGGTCATTTTCGCGGAGCGAGTCGATCTCGCGATTGGTTTCATAGACCCCAGAGTCTGTCTCGGCAGAGTTGGCTGAGTGAATGAAGCGGTCTGCTCGGCGCAGGGTATCGGGCTGCAGCGTTTCTTGGACGTCGGATGCATCTTCCGTGTATTCCGGGGGAAGCGAGGCGCTAATTTCGGTGGTGGTTGACAGCGACATGGTGTTCTTATCGGTGTCAAGGGGCCCTGTAGAATGCTTGCGTGGTTGATAGGAAAACGAGCCGGGTCAGTTTGATAGGGAATCTCCCCGCGGAGGGCTGTTGGAGCTTGATGCCAGTTGTGAAATTCGAGAGATGCAATTACAGTAATCATTGCAATCGCGGGCAAATGCAAGAACGGTCGTGTCGACCAGCGGCTTATTATGAGATCACCGCTCACGGCTGCCTACCGGTAGTAGCGAATGGGAATAGAAGCATTCCCGCCATTACCGAACCTCCGTATTGAGCAGCGGTGCGACGCCATTGGCTGCTGCTTTGTTTACGCTGGAAACCGGATGAGTGATTTGTTAATTCACTCAAGCGAAACAGTCACCTGTTCTCGCATCCGTCGCCCGAGATGTATGCCGCGGAAGAAAAAGCCATTTAGCGAGAGATTTAGATCGCAAAATATCAACACAACCTCTACAAGAAGTTAGCGCGGAAAGATGGCAATTCCGCGACTTCTGGATTTGGCTAAACATGACCTACTTTATTCACTCAATCCTCCAATATGGATAGTCGGAGGGTTTCTATTGTGACTGCGATGGGTTCAAATGGTACTTTCTCATTTGGACATCTCCATGACAAGCCAACATTCGTGGTGTTTGGGCGTGCGAAGAGCGTGTTACATGCCCACCCGTCATGATCATTCATTGGATACTTACCCCGTTTTGATTTTGAAGTCAGTGAGCTAGTTTTGGCTAAAATGCCGAGTAAAATTTATTGATATCGCTAATAGTATACCTGAGGTTCGATTCAACGGTAAACCTGCTATTGTTGTTGCGGTGGACCCGGTTCAAGATACTGCCAAATCAAAATGAAGCGGTAGTTGACAAAGACTTTTCAACTATCTTGAGTGTAGGTAGATGCAGCAGCAGCGGTGGGGTAGCCATGTAGGAGTTGGGAACTGCCATTGTCGTGCTTGCAAGGGGATGCACGTAATTGCCAATCCTTGCTTGCATATCAAATCGCAACTTTGCGTTGCAATCTGTGCGGCAACTGACGTTATTCCTTCAATGATGTCGACCTATTGAGTACGACGGTTTGACGGAGTGGCTTGATTAATCGATAGACTCAACCAAGCTCATGGATGTCTAATCGACCTACCTGCTAGTACTGAGCCATATGGCGGCAACGTTGCAAAATGTCAAAGAACTGGAACTCTAAGTCGTTTGAGCGTTGAAGGTGAGAAGTAACTCCGTAGATTGAACTGGTCTCTAGGCGTCTTGCCAACCTTACACCAATATGTAGCCAGGAAGTCTATCTCGAGACTCCAGGGTCCAGCCACTGGCACTTCGATAGAATCCTTCCGGGAAGGATTGCGCGAAAATGACAGCATTGAGTTGCACTAGCTCCCGCGGCTGTCATTCAAACGCCGTCGGGACTGCGTCTGCCTCGAGGTCGATACAGCTAAGCCTTCAATCAACAGCACCCCTCTCCTTCATCAAACGTCCGATTTACATCAAAGTACGACATTTTCTTTTTACTCAGACGCTGGTATCAATCTCTAATTCGATGATATGCAATTGAAGTCTCCTCTAGCAGAATTTCCAGAACAACTCTGCGACATGAACGCAAGTTGGAGTTAGGTGGCAAAATTATCGTACTCGTACCGGAGTCAACTCCGATACTGGGGATTGTAAGAACAACCAGGACTGATTCTTTAACAGAGTTTTCGGACAGAAAGACCCGTTCCTTGTGGAATTTAATGACACATGTGAGCTACCACAGTGCATTCAGCTGCCAAATTCTTGCACTCGGGATTTTGCCGAGTCCATGGTACGATTTCCTGAGGAAAATTCGATTCGGACGCTGCTGATGGGGTTGGTCGGCATGACATGCCCGGAGCCGGGATCAAGCCGGAAGTTTTCATCACGTCGCCTAAGAAGCTTTGGAGAATCACGTCAATGATGGGCGGTCATCGGATTGCGGCGTCGTCTGAAAGATTTCGGATTAGCTGGTTGTGGCCAGTTTGCCGAGCAATGACGGCGAAAAAAATAACATGGCGTTTGGGGGCGATGTTGAGCAACACACCAGCTGACCACCAAGCTCAATTATTTGCCGCAATGGTCCTCAGCACAGCAGCAGCACAGCCCAGACCGAGTCCAATCCCTTCGACTCGGATTGACCGTGGCGGCGTTGGCATTAGATAAGACGGTGAGACCTGTCTCTTCCCTCGGCCTCTCGCAAACCATAGCCGAGGCCAGCCGACATACGGGAGAAGGAACACACGGGGAAAAAAACCTTCGTATCCCTTTGCGGAAGTTCCTCGTCTGACAATCGACAAGGCCTAGCCTGCAAGCCGGGCGCAACATTATTCGTCGCCAACAGCGCGTACACTACGTCATCCACCAAAAGCCTTGCAGAAAACGTGCAGCAAACCATTGCGCGCCGTCAAGGCCCCCCCAGACGTCCTAGTGGATGCCAAGGGCCACGAATCGCGGTTGAACGGCAGAGATTGGAAGACCGAGAGAGCTGCCCCCACTGCTTCGGTCCCGCTACTACTGGGGCCGTACGGCGTCGTGGGCCTTTGTTCGCTCCCGTTCCAATCAAGCGGTCGGAAGCAGATACGCCGCCAGACTCGGCGTCATGCCATTATCCACACGGGTACCAGAGACCGCTTGGCACTGGCCAGGCGGGAATGTCTGACATGGTTGTTGCGCCCGTCCTGCCTATCTGAATGAAACACCATCGCCCATTCAGCAGGCGCGGAGAGAGTGTGCGAGAGAAGAGAGAGTAGCAGCAGCAGCCAGCAGCAGTGAGTGCCGTCGCGCCCAGAGCTGTGCCAACCTTGCCAATCAAAAAAGGAGGCGCACGCACACCCAACATTGTTGCGGCTCAAAAGACTCAGGGAGGCTGATCACTCTTGTCAAGAACCTTTCCGCAGAATTGATAAGCTTCTTTCAACGACGACTCTCGATTGATGTTGTCTCTCTCTCTTCAGAGGCCTCTTGTGAGCAGCGGCTGTCTCTCTGGAACGACGACGACGCCGCCGATTCAGAGTCGGCTCCACCCTCATTTTGTCCTTTGCCTCGATTGGAACAAAGTGTCCACATCCCATGGTCGGGCATTGACTGGCTGCTGCATATAAAGTGGGACAGGAATGGCCTTTTGGAGGCGCTCTTTGGTTGGGGCCTCTCATTAGGATTTCACACATTTGCCGCAGCTTCTTAACACCGCACCACTGATTGGCCGCGGCCGTTTGTTTAGACAACAATTGGACAAATTTTCCGTTATTTTTTTCATTACCTCCCAACACAGAGCGGGGTCGCAGTGTCGCCGGCCGGTCTAGGATTCGTTGAACATGCCTCGCTAAAACCTCGCGCGATTCTTGGTGGAGAGCCTAACAGTCTCAGCGAAAGATGAAGCCCATTGGCCATTGGCCGCCGACATGAACGATGGTCTGAGATGATGAGGCAGAAAAATCCTCATTGGTTGCCTCCCAGGGTGCGCAGCATGAGGCAACGACTCCATCTCCATCCGTTCCCATCTTTTTTTTTCTTGTCTCTGCGTGTCTTCCCCTTATAAAGTGAACCCCTACAGACTCGTCCCTTCAGAAGGCCGGAAACACAAAAAAGATTGGAGTCACTAGAGTTGGGATGAGCGTCGTTATGGAGATTATCTGCTCCTGACACCCCGCGTACGCTTGCCAGACGTGGAAACTCGTCCCTGCAAGATAAATGATGACACCCGGCCAATGAGCAACCTGTCGCATGTTCGGACTCTGCGATAGCCCATTCAGCGAGTTAGTCACTGATAGAATGTCCCATGTTCAGACACAAAGCCCCCCCGAAGCCACATGCGAACGGACTGCTTGTGAGACCCCGACATTGGCCAATAACCACCGTCTTCAGTAAAGCCACTAAGGCAAGGTATGACGACATTGCGGAAATATTCTCCCCTAGCCCTGCGCGCGCCGAAGGATTGGGATGGGGCAGCCCTGGGCAGAGTCAGGGACTGTCCCCGTCAACTCCACACAGGACATCTAACGTCCCCATGGATGTTTGTATGGGTACTCGTGGCTGTAGCCTGTCCCTGAATCTCTGATGCAGCAACGAGGAACGCCCAGGACGCACTCATTTGCTTGCGCCTTGTTGGTGTGAGTGAGAGTGTGAGTGTGGCGGACAGACACGTTGGGCGCGTTGAAAGTTTTTTTGCCTTTCCTGTCAAAAATTCTGCGCCGCCCCCAACCCGATCGGCGGTGCTCTCTTAAAACAAAACCCTTTTCCCATCGAGATCTGCTTTGCGCATTTCCTGTTCTTCCCTTTTCCTGTCATCCCCCTTCCTTTTCGCGATTCCCCAAGCTTCCCCCGCGAATCGCCCCTCAAGTTCCTCCACATGCAATCTGTGGCTTTCTTCAGTCTCACTGTCACTACCACGATCGCGGGAAGAATCTAAGCCAGCCCGACCGCCCGGTTGATTAGATTCACTTCCCTCATACACGCCATGGCGCAAGAAGAGCTCAAGGGCCCCGAAGGGTCTGCCGGCGCTCAGAGGGTCTCCCTCGACAGCTACGGCTCCTCTGTCCGGCACAACTCCGACGGCCTGCAGCGCCGTCTCGACAACCGCCAGATCCAGCTCATTGCCATCGGAGGCACCATCGGAACCGGTCTGTTCGTCACCATCGGTGGAGGTCTTGCCAAGGGCGGCCCCGCCTCGCTCTTGATCGCATACACCCTCTACGCCTGCGTCGTCGCCCTGGTCAACAACTCCATCGCCGAGATGAGCACCTACATGCCCGTCTCCGGCGGCTTTATCCGTCTCGCTGGTGTCTGGGTTGACGAAGCTCTCGGCTTCATGGTTGGCTGGAACTACTTCCTCTACGAGGCACTCCTGATCCCGTTCGAAATCACCGCGCTCAATCTTGTACTTTCATTCTGGAACGAGAAGGTTACTGAGCCTGGTCCGACGGCGGGTATCTGCGCTGCCATCATTATTGCATACGGGTAAGTCACCTCGGGTCCTGTGGGATTGTTGACCTTCTTTTCTCCTTCTGCCAGGGCCAAACGAAAGCGACTAGACCGACCGGACACTCTAGAGCTCTCTGTGCCCCTCGCGTGACACTCGCTTCAAGACTCCCTTTCTTTGCCTTCTTTCTCTCACCCCATGACGTGTTGTGTATGCATGCTAAACGCCGATTGTGTGATTCTAGTCTCATGAATGTGGCTGCTGTGGGCGTGTTCGGTGAAGCCGAGTTCTGGCTCTCCGGCGGCAAGGTCTTGCTCATCTTCATCCTGTTCCTCTTCACATTCATCACCATGGTCGGTGGAAACCCGGCCCACGACGCGTACGGGTTCCGTCACTTTTCGAATCCCGGGGCGTTCGCGACGTACATGACTACCGGTGACACGGGTCGCATGGAGGGCTTCATGGGTGCTCTGGCCACTGCCACGTTCACCGTTGTCGGCCCCGACTACATTTCGATGATCGCCGCCGAGGCCAAGCATCCCTCGCTCTACATTAAGTCCGCGTTCAAGACGGTCTACCTCCGCTTCGGTCTCTTCTTCGTCGGCGCCGCGCTGACCTGCGGCATCGTGGTCCCGTACAACGACCCGACCCTCGTTAAGATCTACATCGACGGCACCGCCAGCGGCGGCACGGCCGCGGCCTCCCCCTGGGTCATGGCGATGGAGAACCTGGGGATCCAGGGTCTCCCCCACCTGGTCAATGCCCTGCTGTTCACCACCATCTTCTCCGCGGGTAACACGTACACCTACTGCGCCACGCGGTCCCTGTACAGTCTGGCGATGGACGGCCGCGCCCCGGCCGTGTTCCGCAAGACCACCAAGAACGGCGTGCCCATCTGGTGCTTCGCCTTCACCATGATCTTCCCCATGCTCTCGTTCCTGCAGTGCGGCAGCGGCTCCGCCAAGGTGCTCAACTGGCTGCTCGCGCTCATCACCGGCGGCGGCGTCATCAACTACCTCGTCATGTCCATCACCTTCCTGAACTTCCACCGCGCGTGCAAGGTGCAGAACTTCGACCGCCGCCGCCTGCCGTACTACGGCTGGTTCCAGCCCTACGGCGCGTGGATCGCCCTGATCCTGCAGACCATCGTTGTTCTTACGTACGGATGGTCCGCTTTCCGCCCCACCTTCAGCGTCGGCGATTTCTTCTCCAACTACACGATGCAGATTGTCGCGCCGATTCTGTTCATCTTCTGGAAGGTTATCAAGCGCACCAAGTACGTCAGGCCCGAGGTGCTGGACCTGCAATGGGACCGCCCCATCATCGAGGCGTACGAGGACCATCTGATGACGCGCGAGCCCCCGAACACGTTCTGGAGGGAGATGCTCCAGATGGTTGGCATCGGCCGCAATAAGGTCATCAAGGGCGAGAAGGCCTAGTAAGTGGTGGTTGCTTTGGCTTTCTTCGTGAAAGAGGAAGGCTTATATATAATGAATAATTATCAAAAAGAATATTTCATCACAATGACGTTTTTTGAACAGCTTAATTTGAGTGATGGTGGAGGAATAGCTCCGAGAAATCGGCGATTGTTCCACCTAAGTCCCCTCGTGGTGGGTCTCCAAGTGGACTCATCATGGATCCGACGAGCATTTCCGGATGTCATCGAGTTCTCTCGCATTCCCATGGGTGTTCATCTGCAGTTGCGATGACGTTCATGCCACTATTTCAACTTACGTTGCTACGTGGGTGAACAGGCTCTGGATAATGCGGGCTACAAGGACGCCGTACGCGACGAGAGTGGCGGATAGCATTCTGCTCATCGAAAATACTGATACTAAATACAAATGCGCAAGAAAGACTTGGCAAACTAATAGTAAGAAGTCCGAAGACGATTCTGTTCGATGAGCTCTCTGAAGCTGAGTTCAATGGTTACATGAATACCAGATGTGCTGGGAAGGGTCGTCAACTACGGGAGAAGTTTCATTACTAGATCCCACCGGCTGCTGCTAGCCTCTTCCGAATTCGGGGTTCTGAACGCCAACTCCGTCAAAGAGTCAAAAGTTCCGCGACGAAAAGCCCCGAGCGGACTGGGACCCCTACCTCAGCGGTCGGGACGGGTGTGGCGTGCAGGATTAGGAGCCACTACTCGTGGCAGTCAACGGTGTGGCACTTGTACCCTATGTGATCACCGTAACGGTGCCGGCTACCGATGGACTGGTAGATAAAGTGATTATCGGATAAAGATGGTTCGCCATTCGGATCAAGCCGTAGAGCGAGAAGCAGGGGGGCTATTCACTTCGGTCTGGAACTTCGGCCTGGAAGTGTTGCACCAAATCCTCCAATCACAAGGAGAGAACATCAACAGAAATTCATGTTCCGAAGGTGGGCGGCCAGCCCGCGGGCGGAACTCTCAAGAAACCGATCTCGAAGTTCAATAGCCAATGATTAAAATATTCTGCTCAAGACTCCGCGATAGGGCGCCTCGCTTTCGCGGCATTCCCAAAACCCGGGTCTCTATCAGAACCGTGCTTCATTCACCATGACTCGTTTTGCGACAAAACACAAGCCCCAAGCCTCGCAACTTGCGCGCTGAGAACTCAGATTCAAGACAAATTAATCTATTATCGTTCAGTTGATAATAAGAGAGCACGGGTCCCATTCGTCTCAACCCGCCTCACGAGGAAATTGCTGGGCCTCCCGAAGACATGAGACGAGCTTCAACCATCCCGCCGGGCCATTTCTCTCAAAGGTTAATCTTGCTAGTTCGTCTCATTTCACTCTTCTGGAAAAGGATGCCCGGAAGCTCGGCGGCGTGTTGTCAATCATGCACACGAGCCAATGCTTAGCCTGGGGATGAGTAGAGCATTAAATACTCGGTGTTGTCGCTGGTGTTGTTCCTTGCTTTTGATCGCCGCTCTAGCCCGTAACACCATCACACTCTTTCAAGTCTGTCCTACCATATCCATTCTTTAGTCATCTTTCCGATACCTACAATCTTTCGAAATGAAGTTCTCCCTTGTTCCCGTCGTCTTCGCTCTCGCCTCTAGCGTCTACGCTGCCCCCAGCGCGCAGCCTGCCGAGCATGCTGAGCTCGTCGCTCGCGGCAACTGCGGTACCGGCGCCAAGGACTGCCAGTGCTCAGCGTAAGCAACTCTACTACAATTACTGTCTGAGAAATGGTACTGACATACACCGCAGCAAGTTTGACAAGTTCGCCAACCCGGCGACCCTGGGCTCCACCGTCTCGGCCCGCATCTCGGGAGCCGACCGCGGCCTGACGTCTTCCGACTGGAAGGGCTCCAACGGCGAGGGTCAATCATCGCTTTGCAGGGTCACCGTCGATCGCGTTTGTGGAGACTGCTTCTCTTGGAAGACGACGACGGATAAGTGCGGTTTCTACGGTCTCACCAGCTTCGCCTGCGTCCCTGCGTAGACAAAAGCAAGGGGGGTTGTCTGTTATCATAGTCACTATCCTAGCTTCTTGTCACGAGATCTTCAATTCTTCACGACTAGGCTTGAGTTCTACGCCATCGTTGCTAGACTGGGCTGCCTGGTGTCAAACTTAGCATCAATAGTACTTTATTGCCACAAACGTTGGTTAAAATGTGAATCAAAACTAGTGAACGTGAAGTGGATATGCAAGAAGCTCTAGCATACGAGAAATCACTGTATAGAAGCTGTTGAATCGAATGCAGTTGCAAGACGTTCGAGCCGGGGCGCAAGTATGTGGCGCAACCGGCTGTGCCTTCAACACCACCAGACCGCGAAAGCATCAAGGTTTCGAACTCCCGTTCAGCACCACCTCCAACGTAGATACAATACATATGAAAGACCCGCCACCAACTATGGCGCACAAAACACTCGTCCGACTCTCAAGGTGCCTGAGGGCGTGCAAACATCCCGACCTTTGCGGTCTTCGGACTTCACCGTGACTTCTCTCGCGTTGACGTAAGGAGTCTCGTTTACATCGCTGCACTTCCGAGAAATGTTAACAAAAGAAGCAGGAAAATGCATCCCCGAGACCTACGCAGTAAGTATGCAGCTTATTGTTCTCACAATCTCCGTTGCCCTCAGTGCCACCGTTGCAGTATAAAGTTGTGGCAGCTGCAATCGAGGCGAATAGCAAGAAAGTAGTGCGCATGATTTCGATGTGTACAGTGTAGTCTGGTATCAAGATCGTTGCAAATTGCACTGGATATGTAGCTGGACGACTGTTGTGCTCCTGCACAGGGTAATACCGAGTCACTGGTATTTATGCTCCTAATGGCGTATTGCGCTTGATGACCTAGGTCTGTTCCGCATGATCTAGGTTGAAGTCACGGAGTTCGCGGTTCCGCCTCCCCGAGCCTTCGGTGAAATATCTCCTAAAAAGGAAAGCAGGCTGTTATTCGAGAAAATGGGGCCCGAAACTGTAACAAAGTGCCTCGTAGGAAACTCTACTACAACTGACTTATAGGCATTGCGAGTCAAGAGATAGTTAGAGGAGTGGAGAAGCAAAACATAGTCCTTATTTGTGCTACCGAAGATACATTATAACAACCATGCTGGACTTTCTTGCAAGTAATACGTTGTTAATCTTGAAATGAGACGGGAGCTGAAAAAAGCCGGGTCTCCTTGGTATCCCAAGATACATTGCAACGATGTGTTGGAACTTCGCAATACCCACTGGGTAGGTATTACCGGAACAAACAGAATGTCACATTTCGAGATCGCGTCTGGCTCGTCGCATCCAAACCAGTGCTATCTTATCGCCGGTAAACTTGCATGATCCCATGAGAGTAGATTGGCCTGACTGACTTGACGGTGTGCGTACCGTCCGCAGAGATTTGGCCTGTACCGCTTCATGCTCAACCACACTGGTCTCTATGTGGACCATTCATAAGAAGGCTTCTGGTTGGGACTTGCCGTTTGCAATAACATCAATTTTCCCCTCGCACTGATTATAAAGGTTACGAGAGAACCGGTCACCACGTTGTCTTGCCTGAAATCAACCCTGTTTTGTTACTTTATTTGAGGGTACTACTTGCGATTCCGCTGAATGACTCTTATCGAAGGACTGGCGAGAACAATGGCCATCACGATCCAACCGTCACGTATGGGGCCACTGATCGACTTATTTTTACTGACAAGCATTGCTTACTTCGTGTTTACAAGGTTGGCGCGCTCGTCTTCCTCGCTCCTATTATACACTACCAGTCTCCGGATTTGAAGTGCAGTGAGACATACTGATGCTAGATGATGCTCTCGGAGTTGAATCAGGCAGCGCTGTCAGCGACAAATACTGCGGTGTCCATGAACACTCAGGTTGTCTCCGAGGAGCATATGCTACGAGTCTATATGATGCCAGCCTGCGTCCACCCCTTCGTAATTCGGAATCCGAAACTAGACACAAAAACCCTTGGACTATCTCTGAAACATCCAAGTTCTTGCACTCTGATGCCGTCTGGTCTTATATCGCGAGAGCAATGCTTGGCATTCTAAGCCCAGGCTGAAGATAACGGGCTTGGTATCCAGCTGAGAGATGTTTTGCGCTTGGCGCCAGCTGACTAACGCCCTGAAGTCCGCCAATCGTTCATCTCAAGTCTGTTGGTTGTCTGCATGCTGAATCTACTTTTCTTCAACCCCTCTTTGCTCATTAATAGCCTCACGTAGACTATCCACAACAACGCCACAAACAAGCAATAGCCCACCCACAATGACGCTTCTAACCAAAATGGCACCACTAGTCTGGACGCAGCCTGCTGTGGGCTCTGCGGCAGCCTTCCGGGAGGACGAATTTGTCTCCCTCTGGTGCGACATGTACGCCATGCTACTGAGGCTTAACTTCTGGAAACGCGAGGATGTTATATTCCCGCAGGAAGACACGGGGAGGCACGCTCAGCTGGATACCCAGCGTTTGTTGAACGAAAAGAGGATGATCCCGGAGGCTGTCTCACTCCTTGAGCGGCTGCCTTACCCCCGCAACGCGTCGTACCGGCGCATGCGCATTTATCGCGAGGCCGACGCCATAAATTACTTGGAGGAGGATGATGTGAACGGTTGTCGCGATCCGCACGATATGGCGCAGTATTCTGCCCACCCTGACAGCTCGAATGATGCCAGCTACCTCCTATCTCAAGATGTCGCCTTAGCCCGCCCTGATGAGAGTGATGGTCTTGCCTGGATCCTGGATCTAAGTCACAGTATGTATCTTATCTTCCTTTCACCCAAGTCTCTGTCATTCTGGGTACTCCCTTTCGTGGACATATGAATAGTTGAGCTAATGAGGATATCAATCAAGACGCCTTAAGATTCGTCTCTGGGCCTCTCGAAGCTCCAGCCAGAGGAATTCCGGGTGGCCCTCCCCGGGACTACCCGGTTGAACGGCCGGACGACCCGGATCACTACGGAAACTGGCCCATGTACCATGCGCCGACCGTCCTGCGGACGTGGATTCAGGATGTACTCGATCTTGAACTGGTTCCAGCCTCAAGTCAAGGCGAATACTGGAGCACTTCATCTGTAAGCTCGACACAGTAGCCTAGTCATAAGGTCTGAGTGTTTGTAAACTGAAAAGTTGTTGGTAGGAAATTCTTGGCCAGGTGATTGGCAAGGCACTGAGACTTTACGGCTGGCCAGCTGATTTCCGCGAGCAGGACTGGGCGCGTGACTCTGAGCAGGTTTATCGTGCCGCAGGCGAAGTCGAGGAGCGTTATGAAGAAGGATTCGATTCACATAAGTTTGGACGAGACAGACAAGAGCTTCTTTCTAAGTGGAGGGAGGATCCAGACCTTATTCCACATGTTTGTTTGGATCTGTCATGAAGTATGGTGAGATTTTCCCAGAGAGTGCATACGATCTCTCAATGTGTTGATTTCAGCGACTACTTATCTTGTTGAACGCCACTGTATCGACTCCAGTACATACAAAGCTCTAATACATCAACTTTTCTCCACTAAGCCAAACATACTTATGCTCTTGGAGTTACCGTCAGTGTCACCGTTGCTGTTGAGAGACTCTCCTGCAAGCTTCTACCAGTCATGGCCGGAAGTCTTCGCTCAAAGGCCCCGGTCTCCATCGGATCGACTGCCGTCGCCGTGGCCTCGAGGGAAGTCGGTATGGGGTTCCCGTTCACATCAAGCCCCAGAGTCGCCTTCTCGTCAATGCAGTTAGGTGAGCGATAAGGCAAGATCCCCAGATGCCCCAGCAACTCCTCTGGCGTCGCACGCTGCGACTGAATTCGGTCATCCATGATGCCGAAGCCATCCTCTTATGAAAAGTAACATCACCATCTCTTTGGCGCGGAAGAACATGATCCTGGGTCACTACAAGAGGAGGCAGAAGGTATCTCGCCTAATCGATGCCCACACCATCCCAGTCCGGTACCATGGATCGTTGATCAGGAGAGGAAAACCCGCGTCGTTGAAGTTAAAGACCTGGGGCGGCCTTTGGACCAACGGCAACGTCTGCGTCGGTGCAATTGGAGGCACTCAGACAAGCGTTCCCTGACTGCGATGACCGCCGCCGCCGTTGACGGCATCTCGACACTGCAACCCACCCAACTTGGAATAACGTTGGTCACTCTGGTTGCGGCGGCCTCCGGGCTAATGTCTGGGCCTGCGTGCGCATTCTAGGTTGATCCTTCACGATCCCAGAGCAGTTCAGATATTTAGATCTAGAAAAAAGAATCAGATGTTAGCATATAGCAGTTTACTTGATCAGACAAGTCTTAGGGAGAAACAATGCCAAACCCAATTGCGCCTCTCAGAGTGTCTGCGTCGTGTATCTGACTTGAAAACACTTAGCTGCACCTCTGTCCAGCCGCAGCCATTTTAGGAATAGTGGTGCCCTCAGTACAGCTCCCCCTTCATAAGCCACCGTCGAATGTAGAGCTGAGTGGCTCAGAAATAAAAACAATATCTCAGCCTGTTTGCCTCCACGCTCCGAGACCTCATATGCTGATCCCTTACAGCTGAGTTCATGCCCCGCGTTGTCAACATTGGCAGCATAACATCACGCGGTCAAGCCGTTGTCTTGGGGAAATGAGGTTAAGACACCACCACTCCATGCGACGCGCTAAGACATAAGTCATCTCGAGATGGTCCAAATATGCTGCGTAATTCTGATGAAGCTGTAGATATTCGGCACTTAAGCCTAAGATTACTCGCACAACTTCGGCCGCGTTCTCTGTTCCTCAACATCAGGGTGAAGTTCAGATTTCACCAACAGGGGCCATTCTACTTCCATCGAAATGAATATTTCCACATTCCTGACCATATTCTCCGTTGCGTCCGCGCTGGTGCTTGCTGAAAGCTGCAACAATAACTGCGGTCGGCAAGTCGCCGGAGCAGGACGACGAGACCCCCCTCTCTCCACAAGATCATCTCTGTGTTCAGAGTTCGTGACTACCTATGTCACAGTCGCACGTGGGTATGGATTGTGCCACGTCTTTCGGACATTACAATCATCGGCTGACATGTATCAGACCACCCACTGACACACCGCAATCGCGCGAAGAGCCCTCGGTGCCGATTGTCACGGGTATCAAGCCTACTTATGCCAGCGCTTGTCCCGATCCAATCGCCTACTGGTCCGCCTGCCAATGCTTCACCGGGATCAAGGCCACCACCATCACTATAGTGGCGGGAGCGGAAACGACGACCAGCAGCATCGCATCTTCACAGATCATCAGCACGCCTCTTGTCACGAGGACCGCAAGCCCCACGTCCAATTCTCCCTCTCCTTCGTGTACAATCGGCGCAGAGTTAGCGCTCCATATTATCGAAGAGGAGTCGGACCTGTGCCAGAATATGCTCCAAGACCCATACTTCGAGCCTCCCAACTACGACATCAAAGGTCTCCTCCAAGACCGACGTCCTGTTGGGGTCGGCATTGAGCGGTATCCTGATTATTAACAGCGAGATGACAGCGTGCCCATCAACTATGGCGGCGTCGAAGGTCCCCCTGGATCTAGTATGAGATGCAACATCCTTGTGCACCGCGGCTATATAAAAGCCACCTTACCCGGCGCTTACGAGTTTCTCGTGACCGAAACCCCACGCGAGGATGTCATGTTTGTGTGGTTCGGTGACAAGGCTAAGTCTGGGGCCTTCAACGCCAGTAACGCCGATATCGTCGTGCCGAACGATAACGGGTGGCCTTACCGCTTTTTCGTCTATTTCAGGGACGCCTCTGAGTTCATACCTTTCCGCATGTTCTGGTCCCATGGAAAGGGAACACCTGGTAGCTTCTCCGTGGGAGTCTTCCCAACGTATCCTGTTGGCCTAGACGAGGACGTGGAGCCTGAGAATCCAGTTTTCTACTCGAACTGTTCTGGTAGCAATAGCCCTGCTCCGGCTTGGCCTTCCTGGGAGAGCGAGGACTACTCCGAGGAAATTGATCAAAGATGATTTACCTGAGAGAGCGGGTAGACTCCCAAGTTTGAAAGATAGCATCATGTAAAGAAAGGTTTCCCATAGGGGGCGGACATGGAACTTTCTATCTGCACTGCTAAAAGTCAAAGAGCATACTTCAAGCCGCGGAAAACATGTGCGGACAAATTTTTGAAAGAGGTTCGCATCTAAATAATATCTTTCTGCAAAACAGTTGAGGTCCTGGAACAAATCTTCCGCATTGAGCACCCATCAGGTTGATCTGCACTGAAGCTAGACATGTTAAGTACTCGACTATTTTTTGTGGATCATTGCATTGGCTGGGTTTTATCACTTCGGCTTTCTCTCTGTAATGTACTCCTTAGGTATCTTGGAAGCTTGAGCCCTAAGGGACTTTCTCTGATCAGAGACTGTATTACTATTCTAATGTATCCGGTAATGAGAAGCTTTTGAGAGACTTAGTGAGTCATACGCCGCGTGCTCGAAACATTGAGTCTTGATCTTGCCTTGGTGCGTCCGCAAGCAATTGGCTTTTTATTTGGCCGGGCTGCCACCGCTGGGGGTGTTAGGAGGAGAGCGAGGGGCGGGGGGAATAGGGCGAGGAGAAGGGACGGCCATGATTACTAGTTTGAGCGTTGAAGGTGACAAGTTGTAACTGTCGATGGGGTGGTTTCTTGTGCTTGCTTTTGTGATAGATCGGAACTAAGTTTCCAAATGGGAACGCGAACCTTTTATAGGGTCTCATGACTGTACGAGGAACATGGTGAACAATAGACATGATCAGTGATTAGCAGAAAACATGAAGTTAACTTTGTCCTAGGCATCATCTCATGTCCGAAGACTTGTCGTGCCCAACTCTGCGCATAGTATAGTGAATTGGAGTTGAGCGCAAGTGATTCATAGTTTTTTCGAGATCTCCGGCAGCCTTCACTAACTGTAGGTTGTGCTGTGGGGGCTTTTCTTCCTGTCTTCTCGAAAAACGGTTTACTTATGGGAGGCTTGAAGCAATTGTGAAACCCCATCGTCCATAAACACTCTGTAATAGTCACGCACGGGTCCCAGCTGTCAGTTACCAAGTGGATATCAATCTTTATCTCATGAAGCCACCAAACGCCAAGGATAATAACGCCGTTCCGTCATGCTATTTACTTGGGGACCAACTTGATATTGTACTCAAGCTCCCAGGGAGCCTTGGCATCGCCTTTCCTTTCCAAGAATCTCACGGTGAGGCCATCCTTCACTGCGAAAACAGAGTCATCCTCGAGGTACTTAGAGTCCTCGTCAAAGATTTGTGTCGTGACAGACTGGAAGCTTTCTGAGCGGACCTGTAGAGCTGTTAGGATGGATGCTTTTACAGTGGCAGGAGTTAGGAGTATCTTACAATCAAGTGAATGTGAGCCGGTCTGTATGGGTGGCGGTGAAGAAGTCCCAGCAGCTTGCCAGCTGGGCCATCGTCGGGAACCTATGCATCATGTCAGCAAGGAAATTGTTCGCAACCATTCAGCGTCAATACTCACGGGATAGGGGGTGGGTCGCAGGCAGTAGAAGCCATAGCGGCCCTCCGAGTCAGTCTTGAACACACCACGCAGGTTGTGTTCAGGCTGATCGGCATCTTGTTGCTCGTACAAACCTAAAAAAGAAAAAAACATATCAGATCGAGGTCCCTGCATCTGCAAATTCAGGGGTTCCATACCATTTGTTGAGGCTTGCCAGACATCAACCGACGCGTTGGCCAACGGCTTTCCGGTGTTGGAGCATGTTACTTGACCGTACATCCACGCAACTTGACCGTCCTCTGGGACCTTGAGCACGATCGTGCTGCCGTTGCTGCGAACGGGAGTGTCGGCGCGCCAGAAGGGGCCGAGGATAGCCGTCGCGGTGCCGGGCTGGCCGTTCCTCGTCGCCACCCGGTTTGTGATATCATCAACAAGCCTGTTTCCGGCGTCAGTCTCACTCAAATTGGCATTTTCTGTGATTGTGATACATACGATTCGAGTCCAATAACGTCGCACAGGAGCTGGCCCTCATTGCGACGGTCGTTGCTCATCTGGCCCGCCCAGTTGATCATGTTGACACCCATCATCCACTCATCCGTGGTGAGATCGACCTCGCGCGCAAAGTCATGGATGTGCTGGATGAAGGAAGTGAGAATGACACGGAGCCTGGGGTCGGTCTCCTTGCCCATGGAGGCAATGACCTGCTTCGTGAAGTCTTGGCCGAGACCGACATCTTTGTTCTGTAATGAGCCCATGATTGATAGTATTGAGTGTGTTTTTTCTTTCACGACAAAACTGCGAGATGGTGAAGCCCGGCGATGAGCAGGTCGAGGATGGTTCGCAGACAGGCTACTTAAGACGAATTAAGTTACGCCACAGGTGGTCTTTGTTCTCCGTCCCGCAGTTGGAGGGAAAGATACTTATCCCAATCATCGTTCGTGTATTACTCGCCATTTTTCCTGCTTTGTCAGTTGATTGCACGTGCCCGGCGGGTACTGCCGGCCGTCGACTCCTCTGTTCGCTTTTGGGCCGGATACGCCCCCCGGTTCCGGGGTGGTATTCCCATTTCGGGTACGGGGAAGAGGATCCGACGCGAGGGGCATCTGCCGAGATCTCCCATTTTCTGGCGAGTCTGGCCTGACGACGCCCGTGGCCCGGTGCTTCGTGGACTGGGGCCCCCGCACTTTGGGTTATCTTTGTGGAGATTCGCGCGCGGGAGGATGGGGATGGTGGTGGTGGCGGTCCGCTGCTAGTCGTGACTGTGACTTCATGTCTCTGTGTTGCTATGGTGCGTTGGCATGTCCCCGAAACGGTCGGCTTCGCGTCGGGAAATGCACCGGCGGGTATGGGCGGGGCTATCTTGGACCCTATTCTGTCACGTCGCTTTGGATGTTGGTCGCCCAGCATGGTGCCTTGATGATTGAACATTGCTACTATTCGATTGAAATGTTTCAATCGAACGTGCATTGAGTTGTAGTTGCGATAAGGCATTGAGAAAGTTACACAAGAATTAGTTTATCATGGTTGAGGGTCCACAAGTCGTCTACGGTGTACAAAGCTCAACCTTTCACAACGCCATTCGTGCCGTTGATACCGTTGGTGTGACCTTCTATCAGATGATCCTCTTCCGGTCCGAAATCCCAACTTGCTGGATCTGTGCCGTTTGGCCTGCTCGCTCTCTTGAATCCAATATCGATGCCGTCAATCTTGACCACAGGTCTTACGGCCTCAACCTCTGCCTTGTATCCCTTGGAGTACCACTTTTCGCGAATCTCCTTCGAGCTGAAAAGCTCCGGCGCATAGCGCTTCATGGCTTTCAGTGCCGTGCCTGAGATCTGATCGACGCTGTGACTGTGTCTCAGAGCGAGGAAGTCGTCGCCCGCCAACTTCAACAGCTCGCGCCTGACTTCTTCTGGGTACTGTCCAACTTTGATGAGGAGCAGATCGTATTGCAGGAGAGATGCTTTGCCGTGCCACGAGCCACCCTTGGTAGCTCTGTTGTAGAGACCGGTTAGAGCCGCAATGGCACCCATGCAGCCCGTTCCGTAATCAGAAATGGGGAAAGGGGGAACAACCGGCTCATCCAGCCCCATGAAGCGGCCTTGCGCCCAAGCCACACCGCTGACCTATGATCATGTTAGTCGATGATCGGCAATAGCAAGGGACTGAACTCACGCAGTCTGCAATCTGTTGCCATCCAGGCCGTGAAGCCCACTCGCCCTGATACCCGAAGCAGTTCTCGTTGACGTAGACGATACCCTTTCCGCGGTCCTTGGCGAGTTTGGTCAGAGCAGTCGCGCCGTAACCGAGCTTTTCCAAGGCACCAGGCCGATACCCGTCAAGAACGACATCCGCTTCCGCTAGCAGGGCTTCAAACTGCTTTCTTCCCTCTGGCGTCTTGAGATCCAGGTCGGCGGCATGCTTTCCCATGTTGCCATCAACCTGGAAAAATGGGACATCGCTGAGGTTGGGGCTCGTAATCTTCAATACATCCGCGCCATACTCGCCCAAGATACGTCCGATTACCGGCCCAGCGATGATGCGACACAGCTCAAGCACTTTGACACCGGACAGGATGCGCTTGTCAGATGTGCTAGGCAGCGGCGTTGGAGGTGTTGAGTTCTCCAGGTTGTCAACGCTCCATGGAGGGAGGCTGACGTTTGTCTTGCCCTGTAAGTAGATCCGTCAATATCAGATGGGAAATGTGAGATGTGAGATTGACTCACATGAGGTGTGCGGAGGAAGTCTTCATGCTTGAGTACGGGTACGCCAGCCTGGCGTTTCTCTGCATTCATGCGCTCGAGCTCTTCGGTGGTGAAATTCTTTACATGAGATTCAATTGCATCGACAATTGCGTCATGATCATCCTTCAGGTCCGGTCTGAACGGCTCCAAGCCTATCATGCCAAGAGTCGTTGATGCCTCAAGTGATCCATGAATATGGTAGTACTCTCCTCTTGACTTAGTCTCGTACAAGTTTGCCGACATGCGACGGTACGGATCGGACTGCGCCTTCAGCAAGTCCGTGTCTGGGACAGTTAGATCTACTTGATTCACCCGGTGGTGAGAATGATGATTGTGAGCTCACCTTTTAGCATCTTCTTGACCTCTTTGTCCAACTTTCCATAGCCGCCAACAGTCGCCAAATACGCCTGAATCAAGAACGCAGTGCTCTTCTCCAAGCTCACTGTGACCTTTGGCTCAGTGTTGGTTCCAAACTTGGTAGCTGCAAGCGCTCCAGCAACACCACCCTCAATGGCCTTCAAAGCTGAGGCCAACTCCGTTTCCTTAAAGGGGATAGGAAAGTACGGCAGGTCGCGAGTCGCAGTGAGCTGCACATTTTTGGTGATTTTTTCAGCTTCAGCAGGTATCTGCACGGTGTCGAGGACAAAGTCCAGAATGCGCTTCGTTTCAGCGACGGCTGAATATGCTTTCTCGGCCATGATGAGTTTTTGTCGATGCAAAAAGACGTCAAAACTCCCTAGCTGGGGAGGAAATCCAGCTAACACAAGTGATAAGAGAGCGCCGGCCGGGGTGCGTTCATGTAGTACTATCCCGTACCCGCACTTCACGTCTTTGCGCCTCGTGACTATCACACCTTCAGCTCCATCAACCCTCGGAGAGGAGCATCCATTCTTCCTTGGTCGAGTTTGGGATTTGCCGTCGTCCCAAGAGCCAATAATCCGTTCGCTCTCGTTCTTTCCTCCGTCCGATTCGTGGCCCAGTGTCACAGCGACGAACATCGAAACGTCGGACCCGTAATCGGGTATCGGGTGGCCATTGCTGCGCTTCCAATGAAAGCAACGCAATTGCCCTTCGGGAAGAGCATCCAAAGGACCCGGCTTCCGATATCGTCGGAATCCGGGTCTTCGCTATGAGCGCTACTGCGGGTCTAGTTTGGGGGGCGGCGCTGACTTGGGTGGTTGGGCGTGCTCGGACATGGGGGTTTTCTCGGCTTTGAGAGGGTTGTCGGATGAGGGCTTGACACGTCGGATAAGGGCCCTCGGCGTCTCGTGCTTATTGGACATGGCGACTACCACTTTGCTATCTACTTTTCTTGCGAAGTGTTGTCCAGAGAGACAAGGAGTGTCGGCATTGCTGTCTCGGTCAATTATTCACCGCTCCGCCTTTGCTGTCACTTTTCATGTTGATCGTCTTTGGGCCTCACTGCCGTCATGCCGATACTGCGGGGAAAGCCCATCATGGAGCGACTGAGAAGCCAAGACTTGGTTGAGGTTGAGGTGTTGAAGTGGGCGGGCAGAGGAGATAAAAAAGAGAGCATTACACAAGACATTCAACAACTGTTTCCTCTTTGGAAATGGCTAGTGGCGATTGGTCGTCCATCTTGGCCAATAGTCTGTGATACCCTAGCTGTATCTTGCATTGAGAGCCGCGGATACAGCACTCTGCTGTGTGCCGAGCTAAGCGTCCGACGATCCCGCCCCAAAGCCCGATTCTTCAAGAAAGAAGAACAACCAATGCTGTCACGACAGATGTCAAAATGGACTAGCTCATTGGACCGTCCCTTTCTACACCTTCCCCCGTTGCTTCTGAGTTGCTACCCCCCCTGGCCCCGTCATGGCTATCAAGTCGCCCGGCATGCCGCGCCGTGGAGGGGCGCAAAATCTGGGGAAATTGATGACCTGGGAGCCCCCCTGGAAAAGCGTTCCCCCGCAGGAGCTGAGGCTGCTGTGCCGCAGCGAGTTTGCCCCGGATTTTGGCACACTGCAGCAGCAGGCAGGCTGGGCTGGCTGTTTGACCCAAGAAATCATAGCGGTAATTTTTTCCCTCTTTGCCACGCGTTCCCGTTTTCGCCGTTGCCGTAGCCAACCAACCAACCCAGCGCACGATTTGCGTTTCACAAGAAGTTCAGTTCGGAAGAGAGACGAGAAGATTAAGGGTTTCTGGGTAAGATTTCAGCATCCAGACAATGCCGACGAAAAGGGTCCGACAGAGCGAACGGCGCAGATGCGTCAAAGCCTGCGGCAACTGCAAGCGGCGGAAAGAGCGCTGCGACGGCCAGCAGCCCTGCAGGCGGTGCGTTATCCGCAGAGTCGAGAGCGACTGTTCCTTCAGCGGTCCGACGACAACAACCTTCCCGCCCGAGGGCTCAGCTTCATCGGCGAGGAGTCCTCCTCCAACGCAGCAGCAGCAGCGTGTGGCTATTGACGGAAGCCCGGCAAGTCGAGGAGACATCTTCCATTCATATGGCTCAACGGCCTCTTTCCAAGAAGCCCACGGCGTCTCGCCGAACCACCACCACAGACGCGCATCTTCGCAAGTGTGCCATCTCTCGCCCAACACGGTGGTACCGCAGATCTCACGGCTCATTGGCGATGGCCGCGGCCGCTTCATGTTCATTGGCGATGCCGCCAACCTGGCCTTCCTGAAAGTCATCCGCCGGCTGGTCCGCGACCGCGTCGGGTCGTGCCCGTTCACTGATGATCCCCTGAGACATCTCATGGTTGAGGCAACTCCAGAAGGACGCCCGAAATGGATCATCACCAACCCAGCAGATATCCCAGCAAAGCCCAGCCCCGAACAGGCAAGGTACCTACTCCGGTGGTACCTGCGGGCAACCAACTGCATACTCGAGGTATTTGACGAAGCAGAGCTCTTGAAGGATCTGGAAAAGTGGCTCCGTGGGGAACCGACGAGTCACGATGAAGAAGCCATGAACTGCATCTTCTTCCTCACGTTCGGCATCGGGGCTCAGAGATGTCCTGATGATCGAGACGCTGACGCCGAGAAGTATTTCAACTATGGACGGTTTCTGGCGGTCTCATACGCAATGGAGAATCCAACGAACAACACCGTCAGCACCTACGTCTTGATCACCGTCTATCTCCTTGGTGCATCCAGGCGCAACTCAGCTTTCATGCACCTCGGCGTCGCAGTCCGCGCAGCTCATGCACTGGGTATACACAAAAGAGACAACTCATCTCTCTTCCCGATTCATGAGCAAGAAACTAGGGAGCGTCTGTGGAAAGCCCTTCGAGTTTTAGACTTGTTTCTTGCGGCTTCATTAGGACGGCCCTTGGCCACTACAGAATCCCGGGACTTCTCATCAACCGACAACCACTCAGCCTCGCTGGAGCTATGTTCCATCTTTGAGTCTATCCTCAACGATGTCTACGCCAAGCGCATGGTCACGACAGACACCTTGGAGCGCATCAGCGAACAACATCGTCGCTGGGCTGCACGGTTCAGCGATGGTCTTGCCGCCGATGGCGTAAAGTCAGGCATGTATGTTGAAGCAGAGGATGGTGAGAAGTACCCCAACGTGGGACTCTACCACATGAAAGAAGCATACTATTGGAGCATCATGTTACTTTCACGACCATTTCTCATCGACTTTGTCTCAAGGAACATGGCTCGGTTACAAAACATGTCAACATGGCATGACGAGCCACAGCTCTCATCATCATCTGATCAACTGCTGGTCCACGCTTGCGTAGACTCGGCAATCCGCACCATCGACCTTTTATCCGGCCTCATCACCGATAAGAACGTCTCCAAGCGACATCCCTTCGTCATCAACTCGGTGTTCGTATCGGCTCTGGTGCTTGGTCTTGCCGTGTTCGGTGACCTGGACAGCACCTTCCCGCTTGACAAGAGCTTAGCAGACGCCCAGGCGCTCCTACAACGGTTCAGCAAGCATGATCCAGTCGCAAATAGGGAGTTGTCCATAGTTGAACATCTGCAAGGCGCCTGTGTCTTGTACACAGAAAGTAGGGCTCGGCGTAAAATGGAGTGCCAAGGAATGCTCATAGGCGAGCTCTTCGGAAGCGTTCATGATGGTGCGTCACTATCGAATGACGCTTCAAGGATGGGGTCCACAAGTTTCGGTCGTGAGTCCCGGATGTTCGGCGGTCAAAGGCTACACAGCACTTCGGATGCGGAAGAGATGAGCAACATAGACCAGAATGCTTCCCTAACAACAGGGAGCTCCGATAGTCACCCGCTGGGCGGAGCGGAGCAAGCAAGAGGTTCCAATATCACTCAGGCTCTGACACCGTCGACCGACATCTTACTTCCTATGTCACCACGGACGCTGCTATTCGATTCTTACGCACATGACATGCCATTCTTTCCTACCATGGACGTGGGCCTGTCACATCTGGGATACACCGATGAGATGATGATGCCGGAAACTGGTGCGTTACTTGATCCACCATGTTGAGGGGAACGATGACATATATGCACATGTAAAGTAGCGACAGTACGAATTAATGATACCGCAATGACCAAGAAAAACACGAATTAAGTTCGCTCGTGGGTTCATACCCAGTAACCCAGCTGCCCCTTACTTTCATGTCGCTTATGTCGATAACATGAGCGATACTAGGACCTCAAGTGGTGACTCCGAAAACTTGCGGAAACATAGTCCATTACTAGTTGTCGCTTACCAAGACAAGAATGCAGCTCATACAGGCAAATAAACGCGTTGACATTAACAACTTGCTCAAAAGACCTCCCCAACTGACCGCCTCAATGCCGCAGTAACATCATCAGGCCTACTCAAAAATGGCGAGTGACTAGCATCCATCCGTTCAATAACAACATCCACTTTAGAGGCATCGATCATCTGCTGCTGCGCTGGCGGCGGGATCGCGTTGTCCCGCTCGCAGAGGATGTAAGTCACCGGGATGTCTCTCCAGGCTGCGTACGTGAGCTTGCTGAAAAACGTTCTGTAGCTGTGGCACTTGAGCCCAAGCACCGCCTCGGCGGCCGCCTTCTCGTCAAGGTCGTTGTAACATATTTCTATGGGCCGTTCGGCGTCGACGATGGTGTCATTCTCTGACAACCTGAACCAAGGCAATGGTTGACCTTGGAGCATGTCGATGAGTGAGATCCCTTTTAGCCGGTTAGTCTCTGTCATATAAGCCACTAGGAAATGGTTTCATTTGTTACCTTCTGGAAGCAGAAAAGCAGCGCAAAAGATCAGGCGGACAATGCCCCCCGGCTTGCCCTCCCTCTTACGTGTTGCTGTATCAAGCCCTCGGCAGGCTTCAGAGCCAACTACACCGCCATAACTGTGCATGAACAGCACCACCTCTTCGCCATTGTCGACAGCCTTCTCAATTGCTTGCCGAATCGCCGCGACGTCGGGCTCAAAGTCCTTCAGCGGTGGGTTGGCTCCGTAGGAAGGCAACTGGACGGACACAGTGTTGTATCCGAGAGCTTCAAGCTGCGAAGTCACAGGCCGAAAGCGAGTCGCGCAGTGCCAAGCACCAGGTACAAAGATGAAGGTTGGTTTAGTCGCCATTGTTGCAGCCGTCTGATGGAACTCAAAAGCCAGTCTGAGGTCTGACCATCACCGTGACTCAATGACAGCGGTGGGGCTGGCCTTTTAAACTCTTTCCCACCCCGTGGGAAACACCGTCCCTTCCTTGGATCTTGAGATTCATCCTGACAGAATCCGGGGAATCTGGGGAAGATACCCGAATTTCCCCAGGCATTGAGTGCCTCTCGGATCGGGCTCCGGCCAGGGCGGTGCGACAGGAACTATCGACAAGACTAAAATTAGACGGACATTTTTTTGTGGCGTCTGGGGTAACTAACACACATTGGCGCCCACATGGCAATTCTTCAACGCTCAGAGACATCGAACAATCTTGAACAGCCGAAGCTTTAAAGTTTCGGAGAGCATGCAACGGACAAGATTAGTTCGATGCATGATCCCCATTCATCCATCCCCCTCGTTTCCCCTCACTGCCGATAGTAAGAAGTGATACTACCCGGGTCAACGCACGCCCCTAAAAACCGTCACCCGAAGGCTGCTTCGGCTAGGCAGCTGGTGGACTTTCTAGAATCAACCCAATTCCCGAAGCCGAAGATGCATAACCCGTGACCCGACAGCGCCAGCCAATACGCCACCGCAAGAACGTCAGCACAACGTGGACGCCCCATCCGAAGATCATCGACGCAGGTTGTCCGTTGAATTTCGGGGCCCGGGACTATCGGCAAGAATTGTCGGTGGCAGCCGATGGGTCCTCCCGGTGGGTGCTGTCATTCAATTTTGTCGTCGTCGGCGTCATAGGTCTCATCCGAGTCGCCGGTGAGGCTGTAAGGGACAAGCTCTGCTGCAAGTGTTTTCATTTCTGGTGGTTTGTGCCGTGTACTCTTCCCATGTATATCTTCATAGAAATACCTTCACCTTGAGACAAGACCAAAGAATTTTGTGTCAGCTCGATTATTCGTTTCAAAGCACACTGCGAAAAGGTGACAGACAGCACGTGCCCGTCCTATTCATTTCCGCGTCCGAACTCTATTCCTCCTTGGCACCTCTCACTTCTCAACCACACGTATCGAAGATGACGCCGCCGCCGGAGTTTTGCCTGTCTCCGAACAAGGACTTCAACGTCGCTGTGGTCGGAGGCGGCATCGCCGGCCTGACGCTGACTCTCCAGCTCCTGCTCCAGCGGATCCCGACAACGCTGTACGAGCAGGCGCCGCAGTTCGGAGAGATCGGGGCCGGCGTCTCGTTCGGGCCCAACGCGCTGAGGGCCATGTCCCTGATCTCGCCGCACGTCCGGAACGCGTTCGAAGCCCAGGCGACGTACAACCAGTCGGAAGACCACAAGGGCGTGTGGTTCGACTTCAGGTACGGCGAGTCCTGCGACGGCAAGCACCGGGAGGGCGACCTGATCTACCGCCTGGAGTGTGACGGCGGGCAGACGAGCATTCACCGCGCTCACTTTCTGGATGAGCTGGTGAAGCTGCTGCCGGACGGGATTGCCAAGTTTGGCAAGCGCTGTGTGGACTATGAGGATGATGGGAAGAGCGTGTTGTTGAAGTTCCAGGACGGCACGACAGCGAGACACGATGCGGTGATTGCTTGCGACGGCATTAAGTCCAAGTTGCGCAGCGTCATGCTGGGAGAGAACGATCCAGCCGCTAAGGCTGTCTTCTCTGGAAAGTGCGCTTATCGAGGACTGATTCCCATTGAGGAAGCTCAAGAACTGCTTGGCGAAGAGCTGGCCGGGAACGCCCAGATGTACTGCGGGAGGCATGGTCACATTTTGACCTTTTCCGTAGCCAAAGGCAAATACATGAATGGTAAGTTTGCAACAGAGACGCTTCAAAAGGGCGTTCGATGTTAACAAAAGGCTTCAGTGGTTGCTATGCGCAGTAAAGACGACTGGAAATCAGACAACTGGGTCGTGTCAGTCAACAAGGAGGAAATGCTTGCCGACTTTGAAGGCTGGAGTGAGCAAGCCCGTCGGATCATCCAGATGATGCAAAAGCCCGATGTCTGGGCCCTATTCGACCACCCGCCCAGCCACACATTCTTCAAGGGACGGGTGTGCCTCCTCGGTGACGCAGCCCACGCGTCAACACCTCACAAGGGCTCCGGAGCTGGCATGGCGATTGAGGATGCATACGTCATGGGCAACCTGTTGAGTTTGATCTCCAGCCCTGAAGAGATTGAGCCTGCGTTTGCTGTATACAACAAGACGAGAAAGGAGAGGTCACAGAACTTGGTCACGGATAGCCGCGAGCAGGGACAGTTGTACGAGTTGGAGTTGAAGGACGACCCGGAGTGGATCGCCGAGAACTTGTCGACCCGCATGGATTGGATATGGAAGTACGACTTGACTCAAGAGCTGGAGAAGGGCAGGCGGATGTTGGAAACGAAGGCGCAACTATGATTGGTTGGCTAGTAGGTGTTAATGGGACTTTTGTACTCTGTTGCAGCGATTTTTCTGAACGACCATTGGTAACTAAACTAAGTTGCTTCTCTGCTGAGCTTTTTTTTGCAGTTATGAACCTTTCTGTGAGTCTGAGTTGATGAACTCGACAAATTTTGTTCCTGACCAATTAAAAGTCATTACCGTCAACATCAAGAATGCCCCAAAGTGCTTAAGGGACTAAGATGAGACGACGATAGACTTGGTGTGCAATACAAACATGTCACGTCATAAAAGAGTAGTGTATCAATCATAAGTGATGTGATTCGTTTCAATCTACCAAAAGATGCCTATGCCAACCTAAACAGAACAGAGAGGGAATCCTAAAGCCATGCTGCAACTTTTACAACCTTTTATGTACAATGCAAGAATACTCGCTCCAACCCAATGCAATCAAACGCTTAGTCGAAGTGAATGCGCCACAACTCTCTCGGCGAACCAGCCTTGAAGTCACTGCGGGTGTGCATTGCCAAGACGTTGTCGCTGACGAGCAGGTCGCCCTCCTCCCAAGAGAAGTAGAGCGTGTTCCTCCGGTCGTGCAACAGGGAGTCCAGGATGTTGCAGATCTCGGTGCTCTCCTCCTCGCTGACGCCTTCGATGTTCACGTAGGTGGCATCGAAGGTGGTCTTGGACTGAGGCCAGGGCTCGTGGTAGCGGATGCAAGCCTCACCGGTCTCGGGGTGGGGGGTGACAAGAGGGAGACCGGTCATCTTGGTGGCGTCGAAGGAGCTGGTCTGGACGCTCCAGGTGAGCTTGGAGAGCTTCTCAAGAGGCAGGTGGGGAGGCAGGTTCTGGAAGACGAGGCGGGACGGGGTGAAGAGGGTGAAGCCGGTGTCCTTCGGTGAGGGCGTGACCGAGGTGAAGAACTGGAACCTGCAGGAGTGGGTTAGCTCCGGGTCATCGGATCTGCACTGCTGTGCCGCTGGAAGTGGACTTACTTGGGAGGGTTGGGAAGAAGCTTCTCAGTTCCGTCCTCTTGGGGCACCTTGTGGGTCTTGAACAGACCATCGAAGTGGAAGGGCATCCACTCGGCTGACAGAACGTTATTCAGACCACGGGTATCGGCACCCTGGTCCTTGACCTCGAGGACAAGGCCAAACTTCCACGGGAGGGGCGTTCCGAACTCCTCGGACTTCTTGACGAACAGGTCACGGTCCTTGGTCTTGGAGAAGCCGCGCATGATGACGGGAGAGTTGACCTCGGACAGGGCGCGGACCTTCTTGGCGTCGATGTCGTGGATGGAGAGCTTCTTGGGGCCGGCGGCCGGGCGGATGACAACGCCGCAGGGGTAGATAGGCTCGAAGGTCACGTCCTTGTCCCAGTTGTAGAGGTCGCTCTTCTCGCGGAAGTAGCTGGGTCTGCCGTCCTCGTAGACGAGCTCGTACTTTGGGTCGTTCTCGAACTCTGATCGGGGGCCGGTGGTAATGGCGCCGCTGACGCTGAAGGCGATGGAGCAGTGCCAGGGGGTGGTGTAGTAGGTGGTAGTCGGCAAGGGGCTGATGGGGATCTTGGTCTCGCCCACGGAGGGGTGGATGGAGAGACGGATGTGGTCGCGGAAGTTCTCGCGCACAGCACGCGCAAAGGCGTCACCGCGCTGCAGCATCTGCTTGGAGATGTACTCGATGCCGGTCTTGAACTTGGTCTTGGAGCGGTCTTCGCCGACGGGGTAGACATGGCGCAAATCGGTCTCGAGGAACTTGATGTATCCGCGATATGTCAGGCAGGTGTCCTCGTTCTTGGAGATCTCGTTGGAGGGGTCGTAGTCGGCTCTGCCGAAGGTGTTAAGGAGAGCCCGGCGGAAGTTGGTAGCGTTGGCGACGTATGTGATCTCCTCGAGCTTGTTGGGGAGGTTAGGGAGGTGGACGAGGTCCTGGAGACGAGAGAACTGGATGTTGGTCAAGCGCTGCTCGGCGGCAATGCCACGAAGAGTCTCTCCGTACGCCCAGACTTCCTTGTCTTGGACACCAAGAAGGTCTGTTATAGAATTTTGTTAGTCGCGTCGAAAGCAGCAGAATCAAAGTGTTAGGCTAGCGTACCGTTATATACAAGTCCGTCGGAGATGATAGTGAGCTTTGCGCCGGGCTCGTAGTAGTCCTTGATGGCTGAGCAGAGACCGTTGAGGTTGGCAAGGGCGAACTCATCCGCCTTATCAGGCAGACGGCTGAGGACCTTGTCTCTTGTGTTGGGTGACTTGAAGGGGAAGGCAGGAAGGCACATGCGAATCTCGCTCTGGGACTTGACTTTCCTGTAGATCTGGGAGAGGAAGCCTAGCCTGCCCTCGAGCTCATCTGTGCTACCACGCTTCAGACGATAGCGGCAGATGATGTCCAAGATGCCGGCGGCGGTGGTGAGAGCTTCTTCGTCCATGATCTGAGAGTCAACCTTGGAGAGCAGCTTAACCTCCGGAGAGGGCTGTCGAGGCGGCACTTCTATGGCAGAAGGCATGTTTTGTGGGTGGATGTGTTAAGGTATGAATAGATGAGTGTGTGAAGATGCAGTGGGAGTTGCTTGTCTCTTAGATAGAAAGACTGAGGTAGGGGAGGGCCTGGACAAGAGAAGGAGCTAACACTCAAAAGAGAGTTCAGTAGGGCTGGAAGGTGCAGCTTGTTCTTAACTCAAATTGAGCCTGGATTAGAGGGGAGTTGATTCCGAATGCTCGGGAAGAAGAACCGGCTTATATTGCACCTGCCTTGGGCGTTGGTCTTCGCAAAGCTGCATATGCAAAATACCACTCTCGGAGATGATGATCGCAAGGAAGGGGTTACAGCAAGGAGCTACGGCACTGCCCGCAGAGCTGCATCAGGTCACATCTGGCCATCCGTCGCTCCTGTCTCCGTAATGGGCATATTCCGAATGTGGCTGTCCACTCCTCCTGTCCCGAAGTCCACTCTTTTCGTTTCCATGGTTGTTCGATATGTCGCCACAGGGTGTTCGATAGGAGACTAGTTCTGTACCAGCCAACCAGGGAAACAACTACGGGATCAAAATACTTCCAGCCTTGTCGTCCCATGCATTGACAATTTTTTTTTCTTTACAGGCACCATCCTAATCGTCGATCGAGTCAGGGTTGCCACCCCACTGTATTGCCCGGGCCCAGCAGGATCAGGAAAGTGTTATGCACCGCGTGTGTGAGCTGGGCTTGGGCCAGGTTTGACAGCCAGTTCCGCGACCCACACGTGGGTGTGGAACATCATCATAGGCGGCCCAAAGGAGAAGATTGGCTGGATTTCCAAGATCTCAGTCGCAGCCGCGCGGGAGACGTCAAGGAAGGTGGATAAACCCTGGTTAAAGCCACCGTTAGGACTAATAAGAAAACACAAGCAGGCTGAAGGTGTGTGGAGAGCGAGGGGGTCCATCTCCGGGCCCTGAATCCACCCCAAAAAAGAATCGAGCCACGGCGCCACTAGGTGACGGCCCATGGATGCCGCGGCAGATGTGGTTGAGCATGGGCAAACATGGCCCAGATTCCGTGGCGGCAGGATCCTCCCGCGGCTGTGGGGACAAGGTCCCCCGAGTAATCGAAAGACGCCTTACCCGATCGGCCAATACCCCCGGGCGACGCGGTCCGGACAGACATGGAGACGCCCGGATAGCGACGGCGATGATTCCTTACAAGGGCAGGTCTAGCCAGATTGCCGGGGAGGGCCACTGCGCTGCAACATTGGCATGTCGTGGCATGTCACATTGAGATCGTCGGAAGAGCATTCAAGTTTGTCAGGTCGTTGTTCTAAGACGTGCCTCAACGTCTGGGCGTTTTGCGGAGTGCATCCACACTTCGTCCACTCGCTGCGTGTGCGTAGCAAATACGTAGCATGCGATTCCATGTCAGGAACATCCCCGGCGCGCTCCGATATCAGATGATTATCGCGATACTCGCCCAGCGTCGGACTCACCGTGCTCGGCACATGTACGGAGCTGCTTTCGGCGTCATCGACTGTCATCCCGGATCTGGACCCCCGTGTCAGTCTCAGCCCCCGTTGTCAGATATCTAGTGCGCCTCCCATCGGACAATATCTGCAACCACGTAAGACGACATCTCCGCCTCTGATCTGATCGGCTTAGCAATCGGCAGTCGTCCGACCCGGATCTTTTTTCTTCTCTTGGATTTGCGAGATCTCGTACTCGGGGATATCTTGCCGCAACAAAAGTCATATCAAACGACTTACACCAAGTTTGAAGATATCACATCTGCAGCTTGCTTCACTTTTTCGGCTCAAGAAACACCTCCACTTCCTCACTCCTTCCTCTGCCCATCCCTTGTCTTTGCACAACACAACACACACATTGGAAACTCACATACACCACTCACTGCAACAATGGGTTCCATTCCTCGCGAAGAAGAGACTCTGGTCGACTTGACCATTGTCGGCGGTAAGCCTTGCTCGGCTCCGAGCTTTTATGCGGGCATCATCTCTAATTTTGATGTTCAGGTGGACCGACGGGTCTTCTCACTGGATACCTGGCTGAGTCGTTGGGCGTTTCCGTCTGCATTATTGGTGAGTAAATGCGTCTCAATGTCGAGCGCGCACAGCTGACGAAATCAAGATGCAAAGGAAGGTCCTCTGGAGCTCGGCAGAGCCGATGCGATGAACGCGCGCACCCAGCAGGTTCTCGAGGTTGTTGGCATCCTCGACGATCTTCTTCCTGAGGGAATTACCTGCAACAGTAAGAAATTACCAAGACTTGCGCAAACGGAGTCCATATGCTTACCGTGATGCAGCAAGTTCAACCTTCGCTGAGGGCGACTTCAAGTCCCGCCAAAGCCACTGGTGGACTGGCCTCGAGCACTGCTATCGCAAGAACTTCTTGATGCTCGGCCAGCCCGTCATTGAGCAGGCTCTTGCGCAGAAGCTCAAGGCCAAGATCTCTTACGGCGAGACCGTTTCGACCATTGCGGAGGACAAGGCAGGTGTTACCGTTACCACCAGCAAGGGTCGCACGATCCGCAGCAAGTATGCGGTGGGAGCCGATGGTGCGCGCTCCACCGTCCGCAATGCGCTCGACATCAGCTTCACCGGGACCAAGCCAGAGATGATCTGGGCCGTTTTGGACACATTCATCGACACTGACTTCCCTGTTTGCTCCGAGATCATCACCTTCCAGCTCAACGGCCAGAGCAGAGTCTCATGGATTCCCAGAGAGCGCAACATGGCGCGCTTCTACATCCTGCTGGACGGTGAGATTACGCAAGAGAAGGCGGAGAACTCCATCAGGGAGCACATGGCACCTCATCGGGTGGACTTCAAGAAGACGGAGTGGTTCAGCACGTTTGATGGTAAGCGCGCTCCTCGTGGCCCCCAAAGCAACGCAAGAGACTTTCGATTTCGGACTCGCTGACACGTCGATATAGTCAAGGAGCGTATCGCAGGAACCTTTGTCTCCAAGAGCGGCGACGGGCGCATCATTCTGGCAGGTGACGCTGCCCATGTTCACTCGGTGAACGGCGGCCAGGGCCTCAACACCGGTGTGGCTGACTCGTTCGCTCTGGCGTGGAGACTCGCCGAGGTTCTCACAAACGACAAGCTCAGCCAAGCTTCCGTCGATAAGTTGATCAAGAGTTACGACATCGAGCGACGCACCGTGGCCCAGGGCGTCATCGACGTTGCAGCGGCCCTGGTCAGAGACACCGTCCACACTGCAAAGCAGTACGTCTCCACAATCGAAAAGAACGCCGGGTACATCACAGGTAAGCTTTTTCCCTATGGTTAAGCAAGTATCCGTAGCGTGACGTCCGCGGCCCCCAGGGCTGGCGCTCATCCTGCTTCCCCAAACTCTGTTCTGCGTTGGCCCCCAGAAAAGGGGAGATCGGTCACAGAGAAAACGGGGAAACCGCGCTTCCAGAATGCTGTGCGCCCTGGCTCACCAAGCACAAGCGCGCGTGCGGGTGTTCCGCGCTCTGCTGGGGCTCCACGTTTCCGAAACCGAGCGAAAAGAGTTTTCGGCTAATTTTTCTCTTTAGGCATGGGCGTATCTTACGACGGCACCGGTTCGCCCCTTGTCGAGGGCACCACGGCGGGCTTCTGGACCGCTGGACGGCGCTGCCCGGACGTCTACCTGACACCCTCATCGTCCGAACAAGAGCCGAAGCGTCTGTATGAGCTTGTCGCTGGCAAGTATGGCAAGCACCTGGTGTTGAAGATCGGACGACAGGAGGCCAGCGGAGCTGCCCCAGCAGATGGTCTCAAGGATGTGGCCAGATTCTTCAGGGTCATCCCCCACAAGGCGGAGCCTCGTACGACGACGGACCCCGAAGACTCTTCATCAGTTTTTTCGGCTGAGTGGGTGGGTGAAGATGACGAGTTCGTCGTTGTCGTCAGGCCAGACATGTACATTGGCTATGTCGGCCAGGGCGAAGGCTGGAAGGAGTATCTTGCCTACCTGACCCAGTAAAAAGGGGGCATTGTTTGTTTGTGTCAACATGTTTGTTTTTAGAAAGGCCAGGGAAAGGGAGCGTTGAACCACAAAAGCATAACAATCATTGGATTGTATCATTAGACGTTAGAGAGATATCTTGTATGATCAGCATTTCAGCCAATTGGAGCCTTCGCGGTGATCTAAGCTCTTCCGGGTCCTATATTGTCAA
Organism: Colletotrichum chrysophilum; assembly: GCF_026319265.1. NCBI lineage: Eukaryota > Fungi > Ascomycota > Sordariomycetes > Glomerellales > Glomerellaceae > Colletotrichum > Colletotrichum chrysophilum. The sequence continues at coordinate 15,608 of NW_026517420.1, read as the reverse complement.
TCCTCACCGGTGTAAGAGTCAGGCGTTTGCATACAGAACCCGTTGTAGGGCGCGGCTGCAATTTCAATCACCTGCCCGACTGGATCGCCGTTTGATTGTCAGGGAAGCCAAGACCGAAGTCCGAGCTTGATACGCGTAGTATTTACGATAACAGCGATAAGAGCCGATTCTTTAACACAGAATCTGCAACCTAATCTACAAGCTACTGCGGGCTGGCTGTATTCGTAGCCAGCCGCAGCCAACATGTGCCTTTGGCTTGCCCGAAAGGCACAGAGTTTCTGCCATCCGGCATTTCGCCCGGCACCCGAGACCTCCACGTTCCGTTCCGTCACTGCGGAATTAAAGTGCAACAAACATAGGATGGCAAGGGAAGTGGGATGACTCCGGGTGGGATGAACTGGGATTCATACGTCATCACACGCGCTTTACATCTCATATGCAGTAACTAAACAAGTGTCGGGCGCTTCCGTAATGATTTGCATGTTTAGGAGGAATAGACTTGAAAATCCCCGTAGGTTGTCGCGCCATTCCTTGGAAGAAATTTTCAACAGAGCCCCCGGCATTGGGTTCCTGGTGAGACAACGAAGACACGGCGGACAATGCCTGTTTTTACCCTATACGGGAAGAAGAGCATTGATGATGACACACAGGCTCGGAATCACGTTGGATGTCGGAACGATGCTCGGAACGAACAAAACATAGAAATAAAAACCTACACCCCCACCACCAGGCTACGGAGCATGCCCGAAAGCAGGCCGAGCAGACCATTTCTTCATTCACCGCCCAATGTAACCTAACCACAATCGCTCAAAAATTATCAAAGAGCCACTCCACTTGTCCGAGGTATCGACGAGCGCTCAAATGCCTCAACGCCGGTGGCACTCCTGAATACCGAGACTAATCGAAGGAATTTGCAATGGGACCTGCCCTCTGAGGCTTCATCAACCCAGTGATTGCCAGCCCGAATCTCTTCGTAACGTGAAATGAGTGACCTGTATTGAGAGCTGAAAGGCCACTGCGACCTTCTACATCTGCACACCATCCAATCTGCACGGGCGATCCTTTAGCCTGTCCTGGCCTATCCGAAACCTTTTTCTTTGAGTTTAGCCTCTGTATTTTGCAGTTTCCCAAAGGGTATCGCACCCGACCGGATTGAGACGTCATCCAATCAATCACGACAACATCCCTGGCCCTCGCATTACTCGGATCGACGTGTAAAGGCATATCCGTAGTCACAGCGGAACAGGCGCGCGTGGGATAGAGGTTGGAGAGGCACGGCACAGCCTTGAGGAGGGAACCAGAGGGGGGCGATCCGACGGAAACGCAATCTATCGACACCAGCACGTCGATGCGACGGTATCCCGACCGGAGCATGATATTTACCTCGGACAAGGAAAAGCCCACAGGGCCCGACGACACCGACCAGGACAGCCCGAACTTCCTCTCCGAGATTGACGAGGAAAATGCTATCGACGAGCTATCAGCGCCACAAATAACTCCTGCCAAGCCCAAGATAGCGGACCCTCCGAACGGTGGCTTGAAAGCGTGGCTGCAGGTTCTTGGGTCGTTTTTCATTTATTTCAACACATGGGGTAAGCTGCAACCTCGGACTCAGCGATCCCCTTCGATGCAACGCAAGGCCGTTGCAACGTCACCCCCCGTATCCGCAACTGCTCAACGTGCAAGAGCAGTTGCATAGTGGTGTAAATGTTTAGCTTGATTGCAAGTGCCGAACCGAGCCGAGGCTGACTTGACGCGCGATGACAGGCCTCGTTGCAAGCTTCGGAACCTTCCAGGCTTACTATGAGGATGACCTCCTGCGGGACAACAGTCCATTTGCTATTTCCACAATCGGCTCCTTGCAGAGCTTCCTAATGGTGTTTTTGGGTTTCATTGCCGGCCCTGTTTTTGACCTGGGCTATGCGCGCCAGCTCCTTTGGGTGGGATCCCTGCTCATTGTCGTTGGCTCCATCTGCCAGAGTCTCAGCAGCAACCTCTGGCAACTCCTCCTCTCTCAGGGACTCTGTGTTGGTGTCGGAATGGGCAGCCTCGCAGTTCTGGGAGTTGCTGTTCTTTCCCCATGGTTTTCGACCAAATTGCCTGTCGCAACAGGCATCGCGGCTGCGGGGAGCGGCGTGGGCGGGTAAGTCTTCCGGAACATCGTCAATAAACACAAACGAAAGTATCCCACCGGATAGGGCTAACTTTGACTTTCTCGCAATACAGCCTGGTCCTCCCCATCATGTTTCGGTCGCTTGAACCCGCGATCGGGTTCCGCTGGACTGTGCGCACCATGGCGTTGATCGCTTTAACGACGCTGGCGATTTCGATCGTGAGCATGCACACGCCCAAAGCCTCGGCGCAACGGCGCGCCTGGATCGACAGGTCCGCCTTCAGAGACGTCCCTTACCTGCTCTTTGTGTGCGCCTGCTGTCTGGTCTTTTTAGGCATGTACACGCCGTTCGTCTATGTCCAGAAGTACGCTCTGGCAACCGAGACCGCGTCGCCGCGCGTCGCCACGTATCTGCTCTCAATTCTGAACGGTGCGTCCATTCTCGGAAGGACCATTCCCAACTTGTTCGCGTCGCGCATCGGGACGATGAACATGTTGGTGGTGGCTGTGCTAATTCTGTCCATCTCGGCGTTCTGCCTGATGGCTGTCAGCAATGCAACCGGCCTGATCGTGGTTGTCGTGTTCTACGGGTTCAGCAGTGGCAGCTTTTTCTCGCTGCAACCTGCGACCTTCACACAGATCACCTCAGACCGAAACTTCATTGGTACTAGACTGGGCATGGCGTATTCCGTCATGTCGGTCGCTCTCCTCCTCGGTTCTCCGGTGGGAGGGGCATTGGTGCGCACATTTGGATACTCCAGCGCCTGGATATGGGCTGGAGTATGCCTCGCGCTAGGAAGCATAATGATCGCATGTTCGAGGGGCATGGCGAAGGGTTGGAGGTTGAATCATAGACTTTGATACCCTAGACTTAGACTTTAGACTGCCTTATGGCACACGACCCTGACATGACCTATAGACTAGACTAGATAGACTACTCACCACTTAATGCTTGACGTAGCAACGCTCTTAATTGAATAATGATTGCGGCGAAACAAATTCTTACGTCGCTTGTATGTGTCAGGGCTCAAAATGTTTGCTCGTGCTTTGCCACTGGTAACAGGCTTCTTTACACAGGCTATCTATGTTTCACTACGTGCTACCAGACCAATCGGTACGACTACATACCCTGCCTAAACCCTCGCTAGAGCTGTATGCTACTGTTGCCTCCACCTTCGACGGGTCAACAAGATGCAAAAAGTGAGCCTCAGGTCCACATGAGCCGATGTGGGGGAGGGCAAAAGGAATTGGGCCCTAACCAGGGATCGAACCTGGGACCTCTCCCAGAATGAATTGTTCGGAACAACCCTAAGGGAGAATCATACCGCTAGACCATCAGGGCGGAGAATCTCAAGCTTGTTGAGATGCTGTGATCGGAGTTGAGTTGCTGAGGCTGATGAAACTATGGCAACCTTTCGTCTTCCGTTTCTGCTCGACAGCGACCTCAGGTAACGCTAATTCTAGTAGAAATGCCCAAGCAGTATTCTAGAAGTAAGAGCTCGATGTCTTCTAAGAGTTCTGCTTGGCTTCATGCGAAGACGTGTGGTGACTCTAAGGGCTGTAATGAGCCTCAGAGATCCCCAGCTTTGTTACCATGGGTAGTAGATAAGATTTATACGACGCTAAGTATGATTCATGAAAAAGAAAAAAAAGAATCAATTTGCAGATTAGACTGAGTGAGTGAATGATTGACTAGCAGTAGCGACAGTGTTCCCAGCTCCACCAAGTCAAGACCTCATTTCCAGACCTTCGTAGTCCCATGGCAAAAGTCCTACTTACCGGACGACGGCAAGAGAGTTGTGAAAAGAGAAGAAGTTTGAGCAGTGTCAAGTTCCAAAACATCCTGGACTTCATCATTAATGGACTCCAGAAACATCTCCTGAGTCCACTTGGGTTGCCATCCAAGCTTGTACCCGTTGACAGCCACAAGTTCTCCGCTATTCCAAAGGTCAGCAAATGCTTCCAATGCAGCGGAAACGGCACAGCATATTTGCAGTCAAGATGTTGCTTACTTCGAGGTCCCCATAGCCCGGATATACAGTCGCGGAAATCCAAGAGTGTCAGCCGCCACGTCGTAGCTGGGCCAGACTTTGGTCGTGGGTTCATCGACGAGCCCGCGTGCATGCATGGCCACGGCAATTCGATCCATGACATCCCACCAGGGAACTCGGTGCACTGTGGCAAAGTAGTAGCCCTCACGACCGCTCGGAATGGGCTTTCCAAGGAGGATGTTCTCCGTTAGGAGCCTGTAAAGCTCTACCAAATCCTGGATATGTACCGCAAGTTGGCGCTGGGTAATTGCAACTGGTGAGCAAGTTGACAAAAAGGAGTCGCGGTGAATTTGTAGAGACTTACTGCATCTTTGTCGAATTTGTGGACAACCCTAAGCCGCTTGCTAGCTCTGACCATGGCCGGAATATTGACGGACAGCTTTCTGCCTTGGCCAGTGCCTCGCCCATCTTGGTATCATCAGTATGATGCTTGAGCTTCTTTCGACCGTATTTAACTCACAAACGAGGGGCACCGGAATGATGAAGGGAGTCACGCCGAATGCTTCAGCTTGATCCATGACCAGGATATTGGACTACATGGAAAAGAAGTATTAGCGCAAGTAGAGGGTCTGAATGTTAAATGCATCTTACCAGTCGCGCATGGTTTGGGCCCCCGATCTCCTTCTCCTTTTCGTAAAGACCATCGGTATCCTTGACCTCGCCAGAAGACCAGCCACCATCTTCGGTGAAAAGGGTCGCTACCGAAGTCTGCAAAAATATTGAGTAATTTGCTGAGGAGTTTGGAAGTATCGTAGCCTACGTGAACGAAGTAGACATCTTTGTCGGTCGCCACCCGAAGCTCGCCAAGCCCCTTCATGAGGTTTGACAGGGGTTGATGGTCGATGACACCAGCGGTATGAATCACGAGATCAACTAGGAAATCATTAGTTGTAATATTGCGGTCTTCTAGTGATTGCAACATACTTTTGTTCTCGACAATTGCTTCTGCAACAGCTTGCTGATTGGCCAGATCAAATTGGACCACGTTGACGCCGAGTTTTGCCGCATGCAGTTTTTGGGCCTGCTCCTCCGTTCGGACAACGGCAAAGATGTTTGCCTTGTTGATAGGGCCGCTCGTGCGCTCTAGGAAATCTGCGAGGACGGATCCGCCGCTGGTATCGCAACCGTCAGTCAGTGATTACTGCGTACACTGTCAGGATTTATTGGCCATACATGTAACCGGCAGCGCCAGTGATAAGAATGTTGTGGCTCATTGTGTTTGCCGGAGATTTCTTGACTTGTGTAATACTTTGCATTAAGATGACCGGAAGAAAGCTTCTCTACGCTTCGGGTGGCTCATACTTATAACATTCAGGGTCATGGCATGATACACACTCACATACTTCGTGACGATTCTGTTGATGTAACATAGGCAGTGACGAGAACAGTAATCAAATGCCAGACGTTGATGACTTACACGCGAACCAATCAACAATCGATTTACAGTCTATTGGCTCCGACCGGGGATGCGCGCGTTTCCGTTGATTGCGTGGGCGTGCTGACGGCGCGACTGCGGACTGGAACTTTGGTAATTGTCCGAGATGCGTCAGCAACCTCGGAATACCCAGTTTCACCATTAGTCATCTCATAACCAACATGACTTCTGCGAGTGCCGTTCACAACGGCCAAAACGTTTGGTCAATTTACGGCGTCAATCATCATGGAAAACCGCGGGATTGAGTCTGACAAGAGAACGAGATCTCGCCCGGCCATCGCCCGACGATCAGTAAGCTAAGGACAACGTCGTGAAGGAGTCAAAGCTGACGGAGGATTTAGTGTGACCAGTGCCGTTCAAGAAAGGTATGTCTTCTCGATTGACTTGATGAAAAGGCTGTGAAAATGGCTGATGCTGGGGACGAGTAGATTGGCTGCGACAGAGGTTCGCCGTGCTCAAACTGCGTTGTGGCAAAAATCAACTGCACCCACAGCGCAGTTGCATCCAACACATCGACGCCCAAGCAAAGAGTGCTGATTTCAGCTCAGTAGTAAGTAATTCGTATGGATCCAAGCACAAGACTGGTGTTTGCTTATCACTTGGCCGGTCTTCCAGGTTTTCACAGATGTTGGCAATGGCATAGCTGCACGTAGGCTTGGACGCGCAGTTGCTGACAATCAATCTCCCATGAATATAGCGAGAAGAAGATTGATGATATTGCCAAAGGCATTGACGGTATCAAGTTAATACTAAAAAATCTCGATTCATCACAGATTCCGAAACCAGCCCCGAATGCTCTCACCAGCAGTGATGCTGAAGCGTCGGCCCCGCCCTTAATCACAGAAGACACCATTGCCACCAGTGTGTCCTCATTCGACCACTCAGCCCATATGATTGACCTTCTGAAGTCTGTTTTAGAAGACGGGACAGTCACTTCGGATGGGTCAAGCCCGGAGACATCTGAAGTCGTCTCATCCTTGACTGATCTCACAAGTACGCTGGAGGATCCGTCGCCCGGTGGAAACCACCGTTCACGTGATAAAAATGTTCTCAAAGGAGGGCGCATTGAAGATCCTCAGATGCCTCCTGTCAAAGATGTCCTCGAGATTTTGCGTTGGGTCAGAGGTAAGGTCTTCATCCGCTATTCGCATGATATTCTCCTCACATCTAAGCAGCGCGTGAGCATTTCTTCCGCATCGCTCGAATATCACGAGTGCTTCCCGTAGAGTACTTCGAAGAAGTATGCAGAAAGATGTATTTTGCGATTGACGACTATACTGAGATCGACTTCGTCTTGGCCAACGGCTATCTTACCTACATATTTGCCGAGCATCTTATCACTACCGGACTCAACGACTACAGGGAGCACTGGCTCATGTGCCGCAAGAACCTCCATGACGCGGTCGCAAGACTCACACTCTTGCTACCAGCATCTATGGATGCGGTTGCTGCATTGACACTAGCAGTAGGTTCTGATCATACAAGTATTAAATAAACGACTAACTATGACAGGCCTATGACGCTATGGAAAATGCCAAAGCAACTGTAGCTTGGTCTCTCATCTCATCCGCCGCAAGTCTGTGCCAGACGCTGGGATACCATCGGCCTATCCCACGAAGGAGAGCTCGTGACGGGTCATTTGCGTCGACTAACACTCAAGAGAGTCTCTTCTGGTCCGTTTACTCGCTCGACAAGGGGCTGTCTTTGCAGCTCAATCGGCCCCCCAACATTCGTGATGTCGATATACAATTCTCATTTGACCCAGAAAGCCAGCCGAGAAGTATCAGATTGGCAAGGATTCAAGGCAAGGCCTATGAACAACTTTACAGCCCACAGGGCTTGTCGCGGCCTGTACTCGAGAGGGGGCACGACGCCGAGGTGCTCGCCACACAACTGCGGGAGATGATACGAGACGTCCATGTGGATATGGAGGTTAGTTGGCGTAAACCATGCAACGAAGAATGAATGTTGCTAATCTTTCGTTCCAGAATGCCAACAACCGTGACCCGGATGAGAATGAAGACCCTTTGCGTGTTTTGTATTTGCAGTGCCATCTGGTCTGTCATACATCGCTCCTCACGCTGATCCTCAGAGCGATACCCTCGGTTGGAAGTTCTCCAAGCGGCGCCTCCGATGAATGCGTCGCAGTCGCTCGCCTAGCTCTCGAGATCCACCATCAGTGCATGACGAGCATCCGTAACTGCAAGAGTGACCCCCAAATTGTGAATAAGTACATTAGCTGGTATGTACTTCAATGTTCTTGACATCTCTCTCCACTTTTGCCTCTGGCTGTTTTAGCCGGCTTTTCAGATCTGGCGGCACAATTAGTTAAAGGAAGCAGAACCTGATTCTTGTGCTGACTTGACAGGGCTATTCTGAACATGCCGTTCGTGTCATTCAGTGTCCTGTTTCTCCATGCGGTGCGGACCGCCGATGACGCAGATCTTGCCGTTCTTGATCGGTTTGCTAGGTCGCTCCAGCCGGAGGATCAAGCTTCTGATTGCTCAACTCATCCACACCGGATCTACAAACTCCTCTGCAAGGCTGCCCGCCTTCATATTGAGTCAAAGACGGGCGAGTGGGACGGTAGCATGAATCAACATTCACTTGAGTCTTTGCTTGATATCGACGTTCCCGATGCTCACGGTCTTGAGACAATACGGCATGGCAATGAGAGTTCCGATGCGGACGGGTCTGGGTTGGGCAATTGGTACCGCGAACAGCAGCACTTTTTGGGTCTACTAAATGAGGACGCGTTTCAATGACATGGGAACTGGTGGATTCCAGTATTCAACATGGAGAAGAAAGGCGCACAATCTTCCGCAGGCCATGTCACCACGAAAGCAAGGGCGACGATGATTTTTAACACTAGTGGTACCCCAGGGTTCGATTCCATATGTCACTCAAATATGTACAGTAAATATAATCATGGGTGTTCATAACCCAGTCGCAACAGCAATTTTTGCCCATCAAATAATTACAAAAAAGTGCAGGCCGTAGCCGCTTTCGTCTCATGCCATCCATCTAATGCAAGTCATGCTCTAATGCTGAAACCAAACGCCGACGCCATGAAAGATCGACATGCTACCTATGCTTCAAAACTTTACAAGTTGGGCTTGAACTTGTTTCTGATGCGCTCGCCGAAGAGATAGAAGAGAAGGGGAATGGGGACGAGGCCGAGGGCGATGAAACCAAGGAGACTGTTTCCCCAGCCGAGACCAAGGGCGTTGTACATCTCCAGACCACCAAGAGGGAGAAGGGCTCCAGCCAAGGATCGAAGAACAGCCAGCGCGGCGGTGACCGAGGCTGCGTAGCGAGGGTATGCGTCAAGGAGGTAGTTCTGAACGCAAGTCTATAGCTTATTGTTAGCAACGCATCCACAGAGTAACGGTAGGTTGGATACATACCATGACGCCCATAAGACCAGCGGCAAAGATCACGACACCCAGCATGGGCACAATGAAGTGGACGTGCTTCTCGACAGTCCAACCATAGAGGAAGAGACCGATAGGGAGGACAACACCACAAGGCATGGCCATAGCAGGGCTCAGACGAATTTCAGGTCGGTGAGGCAGTCCCTTGTCCTTGTTCCTCTTGACGATGTAGTCGGTGAGAGTGCCAAAAGTTCCAACACCGATAATCATACCGATACCGGCAGGAAGGAAAGTCAGGCCGACAGTTCCCTCATCGAATCCGTAGTAGTCCTTGAAGACGAAAGAAAATGTCGTGATGAGAAGGTACAAGATACCGTAGGTGACGGCCACGTAGAGAGCCATGAGGGTGACGATAGGAGTGGCGAAAAGAAGCTTCAGAGGGCGGATGATGGCGAACTTGAACTTGTCGGAAACCTTGGCCTCGGTCTCAAGCTTGCTGCGGAGGTTCTCATTGCCAGTCTCCTTGCGCAGACGCTTAGTCTTTTGCTCAAGAAGAACAGGGGCGAACGTCTCCTTCATCAGGAACCAGGAGAGGGGGATAAAAACACCGCCCTGTACGTGTGTTAGAACCGATAACCAATTTCCACAGTCTAAAGTCATGACATACCACAATGACCACAAGCCAGTAGATCCATCTCCAGCCAGCTGCCTTGATCAGATATCCGCCAGCAACAGGCCCGATGCAAGGTCCGAGAAGAGGTCCCATAGCCCATGCCGACATTGCGCGGCCTCTCTGCTCGATGGGCATGATGTCTGCGATACTACCGCTGCCGATGGTGATAGGGACGGATCCAGCCAGGCCCATGAGGAATCGGAAGGCCATGAGCATAGGCATGTTCTTGGCGAGAGCAGCTCCAACGGTGAAGACAGTAAAAAGGACGTTACCCCAGTTGTAGAGGAGTCTGCGGCCGTAGACTTCGCTGAGAGGGGCGACCATAAGGGGACCGAAGGCAAAACCGAGAATGTAGACGGAAACAACGAAAGTGGCTGTCATGGATGATGTCTCGTGGAACTCGACCATAATCTTGGGAATACCGGGCGCGAACATTGAAGAGCCCTAGGAACAAGGTCAGTCACTGAACATGATTTGCGCAAATAAAGTTGCTTACAAGTGGTCTAAAGCTGTTAGCAGGGGTAACTCAAAGCATGTTAGAGAGGATCAACTTACGTTACAAGCGTCAAGATAGAAATGACGGCAATGTTCATCCACTTCTGACTCGCGGGCCAGTTTTGCGGGTTTTGAGGGTCGTCGGGGCCGTCCCAGTCTACGATATTGGGATCGTTCTCTTTCGGCGCATCGTCAGGATTTAATGCGGCTTCGCGGCCAGATTCGGGTCTGATAGTTGCGCCCTCGAGGTCGGAGGCGTTGGGGCTGATTCCCTTCTCCACGTCCACATCTCTCGGCACAGAGTCCGAAGGCCTTCGTTCCGCCATGCTGCCGGGTTGACTTGAGAAACTGAGACTCTAATAAGCGGGAGTGTGCGCTTGGCGTAAGTTGTGAGGTGAATTTTAAGCTGGTGTTCGGGAGTTCGAGTGTTGTCGTCGAATAGAAGCGCTTGGCACAAGCCTCAAAAGAAATTCAAGAACATCCAGCAAAGGGGAAACGTAACATTATATCTATCACGGGAGACACGAGCACGCAGGCGCGCCACGAGTAACGACAAGGGGGGGAACCGCTCCGGTGCACAAAATTGTGCAGATCCCAGGCCCTTGCGCCCTTCCCGTTCGCCTGGTTTTGCTCCGCTGCGCTGCGCAAGGACTAGGCTCGATCCACCCATTGCAAAAAGAAACCGAAACCGAGAAACCCAGGGAATGCGAAGGCGAGCTCGCACGCGATTGGGTCAGATCGAACGGTGACAGGGGTCCATCCCGCTTGATGGCTTGACGGCTTGGAACCATTTGATGAGAGACGCGGCGTTGACATGGCAAGACACGGGGTTTGGCCATCTTTTGGGACGGAATTCTGCTTGGTCCCTATTTCCAGATGGCGCGCCAACATGCCATTCGACTCATGTTTGAGCCCCGTACCTCGCAAAAGAAAAATCTGATTGATGTCAAAAAGCGCCTGGCCCAAGCATCGTGTTTGCTGTCAAATGTCCATCGGATGAGCCACCCCTTTCGTGATCGGGCCAGATCTTCGGGCATTGTAACGCTTCTTAAATCCGGAGAACCATTGCCCTGGGCCCCTTGATTTTCGCATTCATGATTTACGTCGTATCGTCATAGAGAGCAAGTGTCGTGATACGAATTACGAATGTTGCGTCAACTTAACATGCGCATATTACACACGTGGAATGGTCACAGCATCGCCTTAAGCTTGAACACCGGCCCGTGACAACTCGTGCGCCCATAGAACCAGTCCGTATGGATGAGTGCGCATAGCAAGCTTTAGCTCACATAAGCCTCTCAGCCAGCTCCGAGAAACTGCATGCTGTACGCTCGAAATTTCAAGACAGTGAGCCATGCGACTGGTCGCATTTCGATGTCACTAACCCCAAATCGTGCTAAGACTCTTCCTAAACTTCTAGACGTCCGCGATAATGGGGTCATCTGGACCCGGCGCTTGCATAAATCGAGCCGGACGTTGCATAACTTGCGCCGGAGGATGGCGCTCCCGCTTACTGGGCCCCTGCGGGGAAATAAGGTCCAGGTCTTTAAAATTGGCGTAACCCGCCCAAGAGTCGAGAGCCGCGGGTCTTGCCGCAGCGCCGGACAGTTGCAAGAACCCGCTGGTGAGTCCCGGTTCATGACTCCTTGATGGGAAAGAAAGCGACAGCGAGTGACCCCAGGATTGCCATGGGACGTGGGATTGGTCCAGTGTCAGAGAAAATTCTAGCGTCGCCAACAAACATGGGGCTAGCTCACAGCCTACTGCTGATCAGTCGCTGCTGATACTCGATAAGGCCTCCCAGCTGTTCTAGATGCGAGAGGGGATTAGCGAATACGCGGAAGTCTTGAGCCGTCAATAAAACATCAGCCACACCTGCAATGTTACCTCCCCGGGACTCACACAATCCCCGTGAGGCGCAAACATTCAAATCAAGAGTCTTGAATCCCTAAGTCCGGTGCAGTAACAGAATTTCGCAACTTGCCGGCTCATATCTTGGCGGAACAGCGACCGGCGCTGGCAGAGCTTGATCCATCCCGGCTCCACCGCCTGCCGGGCCTTTATTTTTCGGATTCGGGCCAAGAATTCTTCGTTTCTCTGACCAAACCATTGTGTGACATTCTCGGCGGGGCATGAACGGGTAACAAAAGATGCCTGAAAGATTTTTCTTAGGCCAAGCTTTGGTCAACGTAAAGTGATCTGCAACCTCGCTGTAGATCATCTCGCGTCAAGCAATGAAGAAGAAGCAGTCGTACGTATCAACCATCGGTTTCGCGAAGAACTATTTTGGAAGAACTCTCCGACTTGATAGTCTGAGTGTCTTTGTGAGTTTATTGCGTTGTGTTGTTAATGGAATCCACTGGCCAGTCCACATTTGAGCCTTCATCGCAGTGACACTCAAGTCAGAGCATGAGGTTCACAGCGATTACCTGCCATTGACTCTTGGTCACTATAAGTCCGCATCTCGTTTACATCGCCCGATACTGACCACGTCACTTGTGTCGCCGGGTCAAAGGAATAACCCGGCTTTTACAACTACGACTGGTCTTGTTGCATCACATCACATTTACGACCAATAGCCAAATAAAACTTGGCAACGGCGAAATCCGGTTCTCCAAAGCTGGTATCTCTGAATAGTGCATCAGATGTCATGGGTGGAATGAAGTCTGACTACATGATGAATTGTGGCTACATATGGGGACAAACTGTTCAAGAACGTCTTTCTAATCCCATCTTCAAACCACAGATAGCCCTTCGGCTTAGTTGCCGGGCCCGGGAGCGAGTCGGCAACTATACTATTAGGACTAACGGGGATATCGGAGCTTGCGAGGGGTTCGGACTGAATTCGATTATGCATGAGCCTCACTCAGTATCTCAAAACCTTCGTTGCCTGGGCTGTGGATTTGGGACGGAAACAAGCACGCGTCAGACGTAAAGGGGCGATACGCGTATCCAGCCCTGCGTATACATAGATACGTAGTCTCTAAAGCATTGTAGCCGATATACCATCGAGTTCTGGGAAAGATGGTCGGGTATCTCGTGGATTTTTCTCACGCTTATCATTTTAACCGATGCGAAACCTCTTCTCTATTTGCAGTGAGAGACAAGGCGAGACACTAGAAACTGAGATTGAATCGAATTTATTCTCTTCATTTACAACTCCTACACAAAGGGCTGAAGTTGAGAGCTGGGAAGATGCTGAGGGAACGGACGTACCCGTGTCGTCATGTCATCATGCGTATGAGACTCTATGATACTCCTACATCGGCATCCATGGATCACAATACTGGTTAGATAATGACGAAATTTAATTGATATTGGTATCTGGCATAGCATCGCAAAGTTGGAATGATTTGGATAGGTAATCGGCGGCAAGAAAAGTAGCCACCACCACATAGCTCAAACATGCGACCCCATCGCCGTCAAGACAACGTCCCCCAACCGCCTCGAAATTCGTTACATAGACGCCGACTCAGCAACTCAAAACTTTGGGCCCAGGAATCGAATATGTCTTTCCAGTAGGATCATATCCACCGTTATCATCGTAAATGTTGAAGACAAGGCCTGGATTCTCGAGCTGATATGTCCCCGGGAATTCGGCAAAGTCTACGCCCCTATTCGTACCGGATCCTTTGACATGAATTCTGTCTCACCGTCAATATCTGGCTTGAGGGGGTATATTGGTTTCAAGAGAGACGTACTGTGCACATTCCATGTAAAATTGAGGTTGTTTCATCGCCTCAAATGCTTCGTGCAACGCGATGATCTCAACTCTCATGAGGTAGTCTCCAGACGCAACGCACGAAGGCATCGTGAAGTTGAACCACCCCTCATCAGCCCTTAGATCATCAATCGCCCACCGGTTATTCTGAAGACCGCTCTCTGCGATCTTGAACCACCTCAGCCCAGTAGGTGAGGCTGTCGCCGCACTGTCTACCTTGGCAAGGTACGCCATAATGGGACCTTCTTCCGGATTAGCATGGTTGCCAGTCACGGGTTAAAGCACCGTGCGTACCTTTGTGGCTTTCTGCAATAGGATGGTCCACGTCGCCTGGAACTATCGCATCAGCCATGCCGTGTCCCCACCAAGCACCAACGCTGGCGCCGGCGGGAACCGCGATGACAGACTTATCTAAGAAGACGAGGTTCTTGTTGCAGGCAAAGTTGGCATCGTTGAGGTTGGTAATCGGGCTGTCGTCTTCTGGCGCGCGAACTCCCTTCAGTTGGCCCTGGTCTACGCCGTCAACAGCTAGCCGTTGGAAAATTGAATGTGCGTTTGCAGTTGTGGCAAGAGTGACGAAGAGTGGGAGGAACTTCATGATTGCGGTCGGAAAAGCAAAGAAGCCTCAGGAAGAAGAAGATAATGGATAGCACTGAGTAGGGAACGCTGGAATTTGGATCACTTGAGATGATGTAGATACCTCGACAGGACATCGGATGGCTTTTATCTTCCATCAAAAGACGCCATACTGGGGCCGCTGGCCCCCATGGAGCAAGCTGATGGCAGGCTCGCATTGCCGTGGGGGCTTGCAGACCAACACACAGGTCTTTGTTGGTTTCAGCGGCACCTGGGGGCGCCTGTGCCGCTGGACTTCTCATGCCAACATCACAGCTGGCTGCTCTGGTTGATTGAATAAATCTTGGGGTTGCTCTTGGCCCGCGCTGGCCTCCACCTCAAAATATGTACGTTACTGTGAAGATGAGAACTCTTGCTGGTGGTCATCGGCCGTGCTTACTTTCGCCCCTGCGGCGCCAAGATCGCCCTGGCAGCGCGCCGCAACCGAAAGCTATGAACACGCGCCATCAGGGGCTAGGGCGAGCTCAAAGAACCCCGCGAACCTGGGGGCGCACGAACAGCACTGCTGTTTGGCATGTTCATCCCTGGCCGTCTCATGTGAGCAGCTGAGATGCGATGTTTGCTGGTGAAGGATTCCAGTGCATGTCCAGGGGATCTGTCATGTCGATGCGTGCCGCTCTCTAGTCGGCTTCGCTGCCTTCGCCCCTTGCATGTTGACACTGTGTTGACCAGAAGTATAGTATGTGATTGAAACAAATCCGTAAATTCATCCCACGATTGGATTAATGATCGATTAAGGTTCTTGTGCATCTCTCTCATCGGACCTTTGAAACATCAGATCGTGCATGCGACGCCGTCTATGTCGCCGGAGCACCGATGAGGATATACATCCGCTTTCACGACGGCGCTAGCACGGTCAGACCTATCGTCCAGATTATATAAACCACGCATCTTAACATTGTAAATACAAATGCGTCTTACATGTCTTCATGATGGTCAATGTTGCGGGTCGAGCTGTCCAGAGGCAACTTGTCAGATAAGGCTATCCGAATATGGATATGTCAGGCACAAGGATTGCATATCCAAAGTATGCATATAACACCTATATCTCCGAATATTCCGATGTCGGATTCCAGCGAGAACACACCGACTTTTTCTATCATCATCATC